>NC_065408.1:11801817-12109337 GCF_024362695.1 Pectinophora gossypiella | reverse complement strand
GATATACTTAATGATGAAATTGCATAACAAGCAGTTTGTACTACGTTTATTAGAATACAATATATATTCTAAAATTCCCTCAATTTTTATACAGATACGACTTTTCCAAAATAATATAATTGATATGAATATATTCTTGTACAAACTATTTATCATGTTTCATCTAACAAGCGGAACATAAAGCTAAAATCTACTACAACGCAAACGTATTATTAAAATGCTTTAATATCTTGAGTGGGTGATATGTCTTTTATCGTTACGTCATCATAAAAATCTAAAATATTCATCATTATGTCAATATAATAAAATATCTGTAGTTACACAGCTTATAATATGTATAATATCAAGTTTTGTGTTAATTTTACCCTGCCTAAGCATGCCCCTCTAAAACAGTCGCATTTCATTTCACAATTGTCATTTGTATCTTACACCTATCTAATATTATAATATTTATTCTTATCATCCGCAAATTTTAGTTATTTCATTCAACAGACAATAAAAAATGATCCAAAAAGATTCATTCCTACACAACAGTCTTCACCAAATCGCAATAACAATAAATTCAATTATTCATTACATTTTACATTCCTATTTATTCTATTTCACATCGTCAATTCCGATTATTAACTATTTTTTTTATTCACAAACCTTTTCATGCATCAAAATAATTTTACACTAATTTTATTGAGACCTAGAGTTAAAGCTCGCGCTATTTACGGCAAATCGTGGCTGATAAAGTTAGTATTTTGCCTACGTAACATATTAGAAGGAATGTCATGAACGTTGTTTAGTTGCCTATTGCAATTCCTGCCACCAATTTACATAATAAAAGCAACTTTCGAAATGAACATAAAATAATGAAACAGAACCTCGCTGAATAAGTGCAATAGAATGATCAAATGTTGCATCTAAATAGTATAGATAGTAACGTATTGTCTCATTCATTTACACTTTCTTTTGAGGCTCGTAGAGCAATATACTGAATTCAAGATAAGGAACTAAAATGTCACAGTGACGTGATTTGAAAAATCCAAATCGTGTTACTTGTAAAATCGTCAAAAATTAGTAATGATAATTATAATGATTTCTCAAAACACATAACTGGGACAGTCGTGGGCTTTATTACTGAAAGTATGATTTAGAAGTTATATTGCTCGTGTGCGTTCGGCTTACGTCTCGGTTTCCTTCGAGTAGTTGTCAATGACGGGGTATATAGGCGCCATCTCAAGAGTCGATGGCGCTGACGGTGGGTTGGAACCGAGGTGCAGCCGTCGTGATAGCTCGTCTAGAACTTCCCCAAATACGCGGAGAGACATGTTCTGCCCTAGCAGATGCAGAAGCAGGAAGTCTCCCACCTGGAAAATATTACATTCTCAGTCAAATATTTCCTTTTTTCTCATAAAACATTGATGATCCATAAATCACAGTCAATTACTTCAGATTAGTTAAGGTGATTACTGAATAAAGGGACAAAATTTAGCACAATGAACATAATAATTATGGTTACACACCTGAGTCTTTCTGACGAGAGCCTCGACACCGTTGGGGGTGCCGAAGCGGAAGCGGCGCTTCAGAATGGTCTCACGGGTGCTCGGCAGGAGGATTACAGCCGTGGAGTAGACGAGGGCCAAGCCGGATACCACCGACAGGATAATGAACCTGGAAACGATGAATACGACCTCAGCAACAAACATCAACTTGATAGGATGGTTTGATAGGAGTAACGGTTTTAAATACCATCCGAGTGCAACATTTTATGTCTTTTTCTCTCGTTGAGCAACTTTTGTTTAGCTATAATTGTCTCATAACTTTCATCTAAAACACTTCAACAATTGACGAAAATAACTCACCAGAACCACAAGAAGATGAAAATTTTCTCGTTGAGAATGTTCAGGGCAAGAACACATAAGGCGTCGTGTTTCTGGATCGACCCGGAGGCACCAAACTTGTGGAATGTACACTTGGTTACTCTGGGGAAGACTTCGATCTGAAAACATATAAATTCTTACATTATGTGACGTATGACATTATGGAAAAGAGGAAGCTCCTTTTCTTTGTTAAAATTCTTCATGGAAATTTTACTCAATAAATTATGCTCAGGGGGAATAAATAAATGTAATAAATTAATACGTAGAGACGGTCTTACCATAGGATCAGTCCGCTGTTCTTGGTTCATGTTAGAGAATTTGACCACATCAGTGCCATATGTCAAGAAGGCACCACCCAGGAATGTGTCTAGGAAGAAGATATTGCCGACCTGGAAATTGTAACACGTTCTTTATATTTCAAATGTTCTATTTAAGATAAAAAACAAGTGACGCGAAAAATGCACAGAAAGGTTTATATAACTTGAATATCTTGAACCATACTTACAACGTTGACGAAATTTAGGACTTCGCAGAAGAAGTAGCCAAACGAGTATGTGTTGTGCATGTGAAGGGTATCGAGTAGATACTGGACAAGACGACTCTGTAAAACATGAAATCATACTTAACCTTGTCTTCTCTGATAAAGTGACATTATATTCACATTCCTGACAAGGCTATTATTATGTAACGTCTACCCGATCTAATTCATCTCGTTGCTCTCATTAGCAACGTCTATCAAGTTTCATTAGAGCTAAATATTATCTCAATTGGATCACTTGGTGGATGATTTGCACAAAATTAGCACATGTCATTTATTAGTTAATTGGGTCTTGGTTGACCGTTTGCCAGTGGAAAACATTTGAAATATTCTTTGGGGTAAATTCTCACCTGGCGATTAGGCTTATCATCGGCTATGGCAGCTGTAGTGCCACGCATGCCGTCTGAGATCATGCGAACCTTGCCCTCCTCCCAGTTCTTCCATATCCAGTGAGGCATGTAGAACAGCAAGCCCTGGAATATCAAAGCAACCACGTGAGTCTCGTGTGTCATATGATCATAAATGATTATGTAATTTGTTCGGAGATGCCTCATTTACATCGCGAGTGGGCTTCAAGACAAATTACTGGCAGGACCGGCGGTGTTAAATTACTCAGTCTGGCCTGTGAATTCCATATTAAAGGTCTTGTGGTCAAGGATTTAGCATTGCATACATTTTGTAATGCGGCAAACATGACAACCATTTTCGTTTTATGTTTACCTGGAAGAACAGCATGAATGGCACCCATTGGTAGTAGGCATGGATGCGTTTCTCCTCTTGGTAGTCGTTTCCGAGGCCTGGATGTACGATGCCCTTTGCAGGAGAGTATGGCAACGTGAAGGTGTAAGTGATCCAGCAATAGGTATTCAGGACGTGGGGCGGCACTGCGCCGTCGTTGATGCATGAGATCGGTTCACCTGAAATCAACAAAATTTCTCCTTAGTAATTTTCCCTGCTATTATTATATAAATATATTTAGTATTTCATGTTTAAAATTAATTAATACAGTTTAAGTCTCTCAGTGATTGATTGCGGTAGCTAAGCTGTTGTATCGAGAACAATGCTCGTATGTGCGTGAGTCAGCATCAACAATTCTTGCAAAACCGATCGATCTGTGCGTCATTAACGTTAATGGTTTCGGATTGCTAAATCTTGGATTTATTATTTTTTTGGTCGCGTGAAAAATTCAACTTATGATTGAAATACACTGGTCGATATATGGTTGTCCTTGGCATTGCATCTGAACGGATGGCGGCAATATGCCGCTAATGGTTGCAGCTGCCCCTACCTGCCGCCATCGTATTGCCGTGACTCGAACGACCTTGTCCGTAGCGAGGGCCCGCTCATACTTTATTGCACTCGCTTATATTTATACTTAAATCTATAAATAAACCATGTCACCGTATAGATAGATCCTGCGCTGTGTTTTAGTCTACGAAGCTATCGCTGCAACAAATGTGTTGTGATCAAAGTGTATGTCCATTTTCCTTGTTTCTTAAGCTAACTGTAGAATCCTGCGAATCCTACAAAGAGTCATCTATTTATTCGAAATCGCATGTCTTTTACAATTATGAATAATGAGAAACGTAATGTTTATAAAACAGTTGTACTACAGCAGGGGTACCTTCTTCATTCATACGAGTTCGGTTCAATGTTCAATGTCAACAACAAACAAAGCATAGAAGGTGGGTCTTTGCGTCTGTTGGAATATTGTATTCGTAAATTGCTCAATGCCATATGAAGTTTGTGGCAATTGTATGGTCCCTACAATAATTATCCCAAGCGACATATTACGGCAGGAAACCCTTCTAGAGATCAGAACTGACTGTAATGAATCATTTGTTACAAGTTAATAGTAGTATTTTTTGTCAGGAAAAAGTTTTTTCTATGAAATTCTCAGCCACTCCTGTTTACACAGCGATGACAAGTTAGATAGACTTATCTTGTGCAAATAAAAATATCTATAAACTTACTGCGCGTCAAAGAGGGTAACCGGTAGATGTGCTTTTTTACAAATAATCTTTAAAAAAGTATAGAAGTCATAAATTGTCTTGAAATAAAATGCGCACGATAATCATCTTATAATGAGCGGAGAGGTGAGGTGACTTATGACATCGCTGAGAAAGAAGCTTAAATATATTTCACAACGTTAGGGTGCTCCTTCACCTGTGAGCATTCGCTTGTAATGTAACATTTAAGATTCGATTTTGAGCATTACATTACAGGCAAATGCTTTTGTAATGTAATGCTCGTAATCGAATCTGTAATGTAATCTGATATTTCAGGCGAGTGCTCGTCAGGCAGGGAGGTAGTTTGTAATGTAATGCTCAAAATCGAATCATAAATGATACATAAAGGTACTCCTTCACCGGGAGCATTCCCCTGTAATGTAATAATTATAATTCCATTTTGAGCATTACGTTACAATACTGCATATTTGTTTATTAACAGTTCTCCTCATTCACCGATGTAATGCTCGGATCTATAACATTACATTGCAGCTGAATGTTCGCGGTGAGGGAGTAACTTAACAAGCGAATGCTCACCGGTAAACAAACACCCTCACAAGTGCCGCTATATCTCGAGTACTAACCAGGCTAGATGTCTAACAAGGTGGCAATTCACAACTCAGTACTAGTTAATTACTCCTCAACGAGCATTTATCGTCATTAACACATATCATTGAAATCAGAGTTCAGAAACATGTGATGGATATTTATTATTTCGACTTCAACATTACGCGGACGGGCGATGAGAACCTCCCACAAAAAAGAACAAATCAAATATCGTAATGAAGATATCGTGTACGATTTTTTTCGTTCCACAGTTATGAGACCATCACGACCTTGGAATTTTAAGAGATTGTGAGATAGCCGAGACAATTTCTATGAGAATAAAAATGATAGGTATATTACGATCAATTATGGTTTTGATGATTATACGTCTTTTAGGACAAAAGGAGTGTGATTTACTAAAATGGGGTATTGGTCAAGTTGCATAATGACAGTGATATAATAATATGGAATTGACATTATGGTGACAACATGTCGTTATACGCAATCGTTTGCTAAGGCCTCAGGTCAAATATTTTAGTGGTTCATGTTTAGGATACCTTTTCTGTCATCAATACACATACATAAATTCACGCCTGTAATCGCTAATGGGGTGGAAAGAACCACAAGTTATTAAAGACAACTTGCAGCCACTGTTAATACGAAGTGTATTAAAACGATAATTCTCCCCCTTGAACAGTTTTAATCTTATCGATATCAAACTTGTTAAATAATCAAATACATCTATTAGTTATCGAAGGTCTGCAAATGCATGCATCGATTCAGGTTATTCTTGTTATGGTAACTGATGCAGTTAGATTGGTAAAGTAAGCAATGGTACACGTGTGATAAGACTTCGGCCGGGCTGTATGAGTTGCACGTTGCACACTGCAATACTGGGTCACGGCAAGCTACTTACAAACTTTATTATGTAGGTATAACAGTTATTACTAATAAATCCCTCTAGGTACCTATTGATAAGACGTTCTTGCCACAAGGAATATCGCAAGAATATGTATTCTACGGTTTAAACCTAAACGCACTGTTTATATGTTAAGTTGAAAGCAATCATACTTTGCAAATAAGAGCAGCTAATACTTTTGAAGTCATTTAAATACGTTGTTAGTCCAGGAAAAAAAACAATCCAAATGGGGAATCGTTAGCTTATGGTATGTTTTCAGTTTAAAAATAACGCAATTAAATGTGTTTACTTGAAAAGAAGTATGCTAATAAGTTTGTCCGGAATGGCTTTGAACTACATAAAAACGACAGATAAGAATTATGTTATCGTTATACAGTTAATCAATTATAATATAACACGTTTTTACCGACTTCAAAAAAGGAGGAGGTTCTCAATTCGACCGTATATTTTTTTTTTTTTTTTTTTTTTTTTTTTTTTTTTTTTTTTTATGTTTGTTCGGGCATATCTTCGTCGTATATGAACCGATTTTGATAATTCTTTTTTTGTTTGAAAGGAGATATACCCAAGGGGGTCCCATGTCAAGGAAGTCAGGATCTGATGATGGAAGACCAGAGAAATCGAGGGGAATTTTCAAAAATCGTAGGAGCGACTAGTGCGTTTGTAAAGTCATATTGATCGGATCGATCTTTAGGCTTCGGGAAAACTTCCCGACCTTCGAAAACTGGTCAGCATCAGGGAGATACCCTATGGCCTGGCAAAACTATACAACCTGGAGCAATTTTTCTTTCACGAAACGTATTTAAATCTTGATCAAATTCAATCGCCGGTGCAAAAAAACAAAATGGCGGAAAAAAAAGATGGCCGCCATACAAAATTTTGTCGATTTTGGAAGAAGCCCGTTTGGGTAAAAATAATGTATGGGGCGCTTACTCAAAACGTCATGTAGAGTACGGAAATACTTTCTGGTCACCAAAAACTGCTCCGCATCAGAGAGATACTCTACGGCCTGGCAAAACTATCGCACGTGAACCAATATTTCTTTCAGAGCACTTATTTAAATCTTGGTCAAATTCCATAGCGCGTAAAAAAAAACAAAATGGCGGAAAAACAAGATGGCCGCCATACACAATTTTGTTTTTTCAGAAAATGTCTCGGGATATAAAATATATATCGGGGTTGTGATCGGATCGTCATGTTAAGTATGGAAATACTTCCCGATTTTCGAAAACTGCTCCGCATCAGGGTGACACCCTACGGCCTGGCGAAACTATCACACCTGAACCAATTTTTCTTTCACGAAACCTATTTAAATCTTGGTCGAATTTAATGGCCGGTGAAAAAAATACAAAATGGCGAAAAAACAAGATGGCCGCCATACAAAATTTTGTTGTTCCAGAAAATGTCTTGGGGGTAAAAATGATGTATAGGGGTGTGATCGGAACGTCATCTTTGAAAACTGCTCCCAATCAGGGAGACATTCTACGGTCTGGCAAACCTATTGCACCTGGATTTTGTTTGTTTCCACGACACCCATTTAAATCTTGGTCAAATTCTGTCGCCGGTGAAAAAAAACAAAATGGCGGAAAAACAAGATGGCCGCCATACGAAGAGGGACAGTTTCGAATAAACAGGACACGCGAGCTGCTTTAGCAGCGAGCGAACCACGCGAAATCTACTGTATCTATATGTATGCGTGAGTGTGTATGATAGCAGCTTCCACTGACAACCACATGTGTGTATGTAAACATACACATGTGTGTGTGTGTGTGCGCGCGCGCGCGCGCGCGCGCGTGTGTGTGTGTGTGTGTGTGTGTGTGTGTGTGTGTGTGTGTGTGTGTGTGTGTGCGTGCGTGTGTCTGTGTGTGTGCGTGTATCTGTGTGTGTGCGTGTGTACGTGCGCGTGTGCTCGTGTGCGTTAGCGCCTGTGTGAGTGTGTGTGTGTAAACATGTTCATCAATAATAATTGTGATCACTACTAATAATATATTATATTATTATATATGAATATAAATCAGAAAATCTGTCTGTCTGCATCCTTGCTCGGTCTAACCATCACTTAAAATCGTAAAATAAAATAAAATTTTTAACAAAAAAAAAACCGACTTCAAACGCAAAACTAAAAAGCAATAAATAAATTTACTTCGCACAAAGTAATTAGTACGTATTTTCAATTAGTTAATTAATTTATAATTCTGAAGTCGGTGCCAAGTAGATGCTACAACAACCCTACTACAATATCAAATTACTATGTACACACAATATTGTTTAATACCTATATCAAAGCAATTACAAAACAATGTCAAACAAAAAATTACAAAACAATCAGTATTGAAAAATATATAAATCGGTACTTCGTTGTAGCATTTCCTTGGCACCGGCTTCAGATTTATAAAATAATTACCTAATTGAAAATACGTACTAATTACTTTGTGCGAAGTAAATTTATTTATTGCTTTTTAGTTTTGCGTTTGAAGTCGGTTTTTTTTTTGTTAAAAATTTTTGTGAAAATGTCGGTCCTTCAGGTTAGGTAAGCGGACCTTGTGAAAACGGGGCAACGCTAGGGAGATCTTCTTCTATCGTGTGGGTTGTGAGGTGAATTACCAACCTCATCAACCCTGGTGTCAGGGTTACTGGGCTAGGGAGATGATGATCTAAATATCTGCAGGTTGACCTTATGTAGGCTTGTTTCTCTGAATATGGCAATAGGATTTATTTGTAGACGTGTTTCGGTATAAAGGTAGATGAAAATATATTTGAAGTTGTTACAAACCTAACTCACAATTTACCTATTTTGGATAATAAATTGTTACACTGGATAACAATTACATTGGCTCGTCATCATTGCTGGTTACAACATCAGATTACGTCGTTTCCGCTGCATCGCGACCGAATATTTGTTTTGTTTTTAATTGTGTAATGTCAAATTGTCAGCTACTTGATTTTAGTGAAACTTATGATTATTTTATGCACTCTAACTTATTCTATTTATGTACCTAAGTACGTACTTAATTTATCTTAGCTTGCACCTACGCATTTTATAAGGACATGCTTCCAATTTACTTCCAAAAATATTTTCATCATTGTATACAGTCCAAATTCCTTTAAGTCAATTTCTACAACTACACCGATATGAAGGTATAGAGTTTTGTAGACACAGTCGATAGCCCGCATACTTATATGGATTTCTCCTATCGATTGTACGGTACCCGATGTTGACCTATTGCAACGCTTTCTAAGCAATGTTAGTGAATGTAATTTCTCAATGCCAAATGAATTGAGTGTTACGAATCTGACGACTAAAGTATTAGCACTTATAGTAATTGAATTACTGAGTTTTAGTTTTAAGACTGTCTAGAATCTAGATAACACTAAAAACCCTAAAATTTAGTTTCATTGTTTTAAATATAGTGCCCTCCTTGACTTACGTGGAGTGCGAAACAGAGATAAAGCTGGTCTTAGAACTGTCGAACTAAATTAAAAATCGTGTCTGCAGGAATCAGTACCATTGTTAAGCTTAAAACTACCAACGAGAAGAAATTCATGTAATCAACATTACCGGCCCAACGCACATTACAAAACATAATTCCGATAAACGTAGTTCGTTTCACTTTATAACTCTAGTTTTACGAGTGGCTACAAACGAATGCAACATTCGTAGTTCTAGTAAGTAGCTTAGCTATTTATACCATGTATGGTTATGGTTACTCTGTATCATAAATATCTACAGCAATATTCACATCTTTAGAAACCTTAGCAACAGGTGACGAAATAGAACTAGCATGTTTAGATAAACGAACACCTGAGACACATGTGATTGTTTAGGATGCAACATTGGCACAAAAGCACGAACTGCAGCATCGGCTGACTAATTTGCAGCTAGGAAACAAACTGCATAAGAAATGAGACGTGACCTAACACAAGTGTCATTGTGTGTCATTGCCAGTTAGAATGGCGAAGTGGGATAAGAAGATATTAAGCGTAAATATATATAGAAGAATTATCGATTGCTATTATTGTAATTGGCATTTAAGGTTATCAAGGATGTATGTTGTTCAATGAGATTCCTTTACTTTGTTTCAAGAGTCATAAGAAATTGGATTTAGATTCAAAATAATCTCTAAAATAATTTAGTTTGTAACTTTATTTCTGAGTTTCATACAATTGTTGGAAATTTCTCAATGGAAAGATACAGGCAAGGTGCGTCTTAATGACCCGTTGAGCGTCGTGTACAACAGTAGATAACGAGTAAACAAGTATTGAGCGCACTTTATTGTTCTAAATACTGTCCTCGAGACAATTCTTTAACTTTCTAGAGCAACTTGATGGTAGATTCTACAAAACAGAAAACATCAGGTGTTTCAACCAGTTACCCCAGTTATTGAATAAAAAGGACTAAAAGTCTATCTAGGTGAACCCGAGTTGTGGTTTGCAATCCAGTTTTCAATAACGAGCAACAGAATCGAGTAGATAATAGTTGATGTTGAAGCGTAGTTATTGATTTTAAATTGGCATTTAATAGTGCTTAGGTAGTTGGGTGGAGTGGCTATTAAGTGTTAAGTAGTATGTTGAATGTCGGTGGCTCGTCAAATGCGGGCACGCGATAATGAGAACATAAACAATGCCAGTGATATCATTTTGTGTGCCACTTGAGTCGGTCTTTCCCCACTTGATCACGGAGTCGTCAATAGGATCCTCTGCACAAAATTACGAGTGTGTGTAAAGATTGAATATGCACTTAAAAGGCAAAATGAATAATGCTAGTGATATAAAAATTGATTACATTTGCATATATTTATCAATAATATAATAAGCCCAGTGAAGCATGGGTACATTGTTCATCATGCGATGGATGTACCTCTGAGGCTCTGAGGACTCCAATTGGGAATATAACCGTGAGCCAATATTATGTCAGCGTTATTAGTGAAGATTTCCGGTTAATTTAAAATGCCGTCTCATAAAGTTTATGCAACACATCGACTTCATCTAAGTAACAAATGTTTATTGGTTACGACGGAGTGTTACAAAATATACCTATAACCAGGAGACAAAGAAAACTATTTAGGCTAAGGCCTATTAGATACAAGCCACGGCAGAGACGATAAGAAGCCAAATACAGGAGTAGCTTCTGTTGGTTCTGTACTGCAGAGTGCAACTTAGTTTATCCCAAGATCACTTTTTCACACCGTAATGATGATAGTTACCGGATATTTTTAAATTTAAATGGATATAATTGCGTCATTAATCGCAGTCATTACGTCCTCTACCGGCGTGTCGTCAGAATATCCATGTGATATGGAAGGCCACATATATTAAAAATAAAATCGTTTGCTAATGATAAGTTTGGTTTGAAATATTTAGTCCTTGTTACATAATGGTTGTAATTGTGCAAAAGAGAATGCGTATGTAAATTAATATTACATCATTCCCAATATAGAAAAGTTAAATGGAGTTCAACGTGTTCAAATTGCAATTGTCACCTGTAGGTACACCGGTTACCAACGACATGTCAAAATTTACATCATGCGGTTCAATGACCTGTTGCGCTCCAGTGAATTCAATCTTATCACGTATTCACTGGTCAGTGTATTTGTTTGTATAAGCAATTTGTTCACATGACGTCTCAATTTGGGTAACTGTTACAAGTCGGTGTTCCCTCACACCCGTTCTGAACAATGACCTGAAAATGACTCACTTTACGGTAGTTACGCGACCACTGTTATCTTTTATGAGTGCTCTCTTTGTTGTGTCTAGGTTACTATAACCTTTACCGCCCATCAGGTCAATTCCGAATTCATGAATGGAAACCCGGTTGCTTAATTAGATCTTATTTCTAATTAACTTTCGCTAGATTTTCAGTTCGCTTTTCTCTCGTATTAAATTCAATTTACTTTCAGAACAACAAAAGTAATATTTTGTTCATATTCTCAACGCAATATTTACCTAAGGTTTACATTATTTATTATGTATTACAATTTATGCAAAATTATCCATTGTTCCTAGAAGTTTCCACAAAAATTTGTCGAAATGATTAAATATTTTAATTCTAATGTTTGAAATATTTTAGTATTATTTAGGTAGATTATGTACCAAAATTTTTATCTTTGAAATCAAAATTTGAATTAATACATAAAGTGCCATTATTGACTGATAAAGGGTCATCGAGTAGAAGAGTGTAGTAGAGGTGGTACTTACCAATAAGGTTATTGGCAGTAACAAGGATGCAACACAGGAACAATATAGCGGAGGTGATGCGGTAGTGCATCCTGAACACCATGTTGTCGATGACAGCCTTGTCGATGAGGTAGCGGACTTTGACGAAGCCCGCCACCGCGGAGACCATACCAAACACCGCCATTTTGGATTTGTTTGTTTTCTAAATTCTGAAATAGAAAAAAAACAATATTTTAGTTAGTTAGAAAAAATAAACAGAAATAATGAAATAAACTTACAACACAATAGGGAGCAATACAGGGAACCCTACTATAAATAAATCTACGCCGTCTAAACGATGCAGTGACAAGTGCCATGCGCTACCAATACCAAATTAGAACGTAAACTGTAAAGTTTATTACATTCAGTTTTGATTCCAATGTGTGTAACAGCTGTGCCGGCTCCTAGTTTAGACTTGATGGCTTTATTCAACGATACGATACGACGCTACGTTTACTCGTGATCAATATCGATAACTATGCAGTAAAGACACTGGGAGTTTCCTAACTTCTTGTGTTAGAAAAGCATGTCGTTACCGATAATGAACCGTTAGATGGGGAACTAGTGTGTATAGATTCAAGTACCAGAGCCATGTCTTCTCAATCAATGACCTCAACACATAATTTAACGACGTGCTACTTCTCGCCCACGCCCCGCATTAGGAACTAACCGTCGCTTTTTATAATCTAACATTTTTTTCTCCGATTGACCACTTATGACTTTTGTATAGGAAGGTTCATCCCATTGGTCGTGTCGTGAGTCAGTTATGAATTTATTGCCGCTACATTTCCTTAGTACTGAATGCTCAGATAGAGTACTTAAAGTACAGTGTAAGAGACAATTCATCACAAATGGATCCAACCTTGGGGACTTCTTGATCCTGTTTCTACGTCGTATCGCGTGTCCAACATACGCTATTCAGGTCGCCAGTAGGGGCAAAAGATAAATTCATCAATGCCATAGTAACATCACTTTAATAGGACAATTTATCGAGGAACCGTTGTTTTGATACCTGATACAGCACGGGACGAGCATTTTATTCCAGGCGTAATTGCCATCTTAAAGCAATCACTTCAATTAGTGCGTGTCGCTTGGTATTTAGGGCAATTGTATAATAAATTTATTATCGGAATAATGTAGTTGTCGTAGCATTTTATGAATTTCGCTAACGTAATCTCGTAATCGTATTAGCATCAGCGGCGGTGGAGGCGAGTGGTGCGGCGCAGGGCATGCACGGGTCGTCGACCGGCCGGTGCTCGTGCGCCTCCTGCGTTTCCACCGCCCCCGCCCCCCTCGCCCTGCTCCCAGACCCTGTGCTGATGCATCGCTGGCAACGCGAATTTTACGCGGAAACCAGTTTGCGCGACGACAATCGGTGCCGCTTGGCACGTCGTGATCTCGACAACCGATTAGTTTTGGGAGAAATATTTTTTTTCCAATTTCATCTCGTTAAAACCCGAGCGAGTTAAATGAAGCTATTGATACAATTGTTTAATTGTATTGTAAAGTATTGGTGGCGTTGCTATAATTAGTGTTGTACTTATGTCTCAATTTTAATGACCGTCCCATTTTGTCAATGAGTTCTCAATTTTCAAAACGAGGACACATGAGGTGTACAACTATTTGTTAACGCAGTGACTGATAGTAGGGCAGTTGCGGGGAGCGGGAGCGGGTGCATGAGTACATTCCTGTGTTTATGACAGGCGCAGACTCTGGTGGGCTCTGGCCCTGAACCTTTTGTGTCGCTCTTTTACTTTATATCCTTGTTTCACTCACTCGCTGCCGCCGACCATTTGTCAGGTTGTTCTTCGTGTTCTAGCTTAACTTATTATCTTTACTATTTTAGATTTAGTTAGATCATCGAAATATGAGAGCTTTTTGTTTCCTTCTTGCACTAATGGTCATTTTCCTGTCAAACTACGTCGTTCTACGAATTTCGTGTACCAAAAACATGTCAACTAAGTGTATATTAGCATTAATCGTTCATGAATATTCTTATCACGTTTCTTGGGTTTCGTGAACGATAGTTAACTTGGTAACAAACCAAGACGGATTGTAACTTTCGAAAATTACGTGTTATTTTCCCGACTAATAGAGTTGATAACAAGTTGTTGTGCGCGTATATGCAGCTGCTGTACTACTGGCAGTTATTTAAGTCAGGCGGCACGCGTCGACTGGTCTCTGAATGGACACTAATTGCGGTGGACGAGAGGCGCGTCCGTCTGAGCATCACACGTCTAAAGAATCACAAAGCCGACAACTCGTTCGTGGGAAAAGAATCTCGTATCGATACCCTTCGGACAATAGCCTGAAGTTAATCACCACCAGTAAAAGCGTGCCTAATGACACGAAACGGCCGCTCTGGTTAGGTAAGTTGCGGTGCACGAGTGAATGGCAAGTTGTCGCCTCTGTTGTAATTTACGTGTAACTCGGATCACGCCCGCGGCGCGAAGCCCGCTCCGATGACGTCTCATCGAGTCTAACATAATTGACTCCCATTGACTGCGCTGGCTGCCGACGTCGTTCCACCCACATTGTTTACTTCTGAAACTATGGGAACACGAGCGTTCACAATTCATTACATTAGGTTAGAACTCGTAATACGTTGAAGTGATAAGCTCGGATCGCATCCGTAGTGACTGTGCCTGGTTTTCGTCATCGATAAAATATCGACTGATGCGGAAACGCGCTTGGTGTACTTTGCGGTTGTGCCAGCGTTGCATACGGCTTGAGTTTCATATTGGTTTCTCTCTTGATAGCTTTGAAATTCACGCTCTGATAAAAATAATATCATGTTACAAGAATATTTTACAACATACGACAATCGTATGGCCTAAGTATTTATCAAGTTAAAAGTTCAAAGATTTTGTAAACAAATACACGTATACTACGTATGTAACCTACGTCTTATGCGGGTTAATTGATAGCGCGTGCGATGCGTACGCAATGATACGTTCCCAAAGCAAATTAGAATTTTACTTAATATCTCTGAAGACAGTTCCATCACATCTTTAATAGTCAAGTTTAATTTGTATAAGCATCTAGTTAACAAGTACCTACAGAATTACCTACAATGTTGCAATTATCAGAAATCAAACAAACATATATTATGACATGACAACACAACCGAGTACGCAAACGAAAAATTTATTAGAATCGATAAAATATTCACAGGTTTTAGTGAGTAGTTAAAATGGGATCACGCGGACATAAATAACTAGTTGAAGAGGTTATCGGCTAGCGCCGGGAGCATCAACGATGCAGGTGGCGTTCCCTCGCCCGTGACAGGAATCTATTGCACGGACTGTTGGCATGCCCCTGTTGTACCACCACCCATCGCATGTTCCAATATGGGAAACTCATAATTTCCCAGACGCCTCGTTTGAAATTTAAATCTGATTATTAAAATTCAGCTTTATACGTTGACCTTTATGTATTTATTTTTTGAAGTCGAAGTGCACAAAACAAGACTCGTGTTTTTGTGTGCCATGATTCTACTTACTCATAATGTTGCATCATTAAAAATCGATTGTAATTTCGTCAAATTGTAAAATGTGACACCAGAAGAACTTTACTTTTTTCTAAGAACAGCGATAATTAGTTAAGTACCTAGTTTAATAAAGTCAATTCCGACAACAACAACGTAATGAGTTTATCGTTGACATGTTTAAGAAGGAAATAATTTTCAGTTGTATACGCATTGTAAAATGAATTGCATTCATCATATCCGGGTCGAGTTAAATTAACCAGGTAGCAAGCAGCTTATGCTTTTTGTTCATTATTCTAGAGTGTCCTTGGCCGGAACATCTTCAATGAGGGTCCATGGACCGTGAAAATATCACGTGTTAACACAAATTCGAGGTTTTCTGCTCCGTGGTTAATCATTTATAACCGAAATATCTGTGTCATTAACGCTAATACAGTTTCCAGTTTATCTCAACACGTATATTTTATTGATGCCATAACCGTTACTTTTGTATTCATTACTTCGACAATTATAGCATGAACATTTAAATATTTTGCAATTTAAGTACGCTACAAACGTGGTACTATTTCGTCGTTAATAACGCTTAACCTTTAGTGGCTTGGTCCATTCTATTCAAATCACTATTCCCGGTAAATGGCACCGCGTCCCTTCCCCTGCTCAGCACAGGTAAATGGGGTTTACACCGCTACCTGTGGGATCCTCGTGCTAACACCTCTTATCGCGTTTGATTCATAACAATATCGCTATCGGTCGCTTCCACTCGTCTTTTGTCTCCTCATTACCCGCACACCGTCCCCGACTCGCAAGAAAGCGAGCAGAATAAAAAGAACTGGGATGACTATGCACAAGGCTTTTGTTCCCGCACATGCCCATATGTATGCTGTCAAACAGCATTCCTCGCGTCGTCGATAGGAGTTTTAAGCTAAGCGCGTCTCGATCCATTCCACTAAGCTTTTGTGACACAACTTACCTTTTTAAACCTAACTGTTATTTATCCAGCGCCTACGATTTCTCAAATCTTTACGATCACACGGTTTGTCTTTACACAACACAACAAACACAGCCTCACTATTACTAAAAAGCACGTTTTGACATTAGTTTACGTCATGATATAGTTGAGAATATGTCATAAAATGGAAGCAAATGATTGGGGTAAAACGAGTGGCAACTGGGGCCGGCGCACGACACACCAGCTGCTCATGGGTCGGCAACACAAACTGGAAAGCGCAGCGATCGTCTCCGCCGCGCCGCCGTGTTCACTACCGAACTTGCGGCGTGTGCGCACTATATCATTCTCCCTCGCACTTCCTACTTCCTCGTGTGCCGCTCTCGCTCGCACACCAACTGAGTGCACAGTAGTCAGTAGCCCAGAGATCCATCGGTGAACGAGTTCTGTCGAGGGTCTTGACTTCGTCTCGCGTTTTCTCCGTGGGCAATACTTTCAAAGTTTCGTATGCCATTTTTTTAGACGAGATTATGATTACTGGTTTTAACGAGTCCAAATTGCTTGGGGCTGATAATTAACACCTTGTCGACTGCTTAATATAGTTATATTAAGATTAATTCAAATATTTTTCTCATGTTATGTATTGTTTTTAATTATTTTTGAAATTATTTATTTCTTCAAAATTTTCAATTTCTGAAAGCATTGCTATGTATGTTGCAATATCTATCTTCGAAATGTCATCCCATGTGTTTCTCAAGTGTTTCTTTTTATAACGAAAATGAATCGTTACAAATTAATTACTGCTTTTATTCAAAATAAGCCACAATTTTCACCAATAAACAGGTCATGTATTTAAGACGGCACCGATCGTGGGTAATGTGTATGGACTGTAAAGAGGGCAAATTAAAGGTCTCGAATGGGCTCAATCAGGCCCCGGGCGCTGTCATAGCATAGGCACGCGGACCATCTACCTGTTCCCTGCGCGGGCGCATGATTACATAAAAAAAAGACACGCCATGCTCGGATTTATTCCATACCCGAGGTTCTGCACAGCATTATGAAATTAATACGCATAGTTTAACATGCGCGTCGTAAAGCCATGGAAGCTTTTGTGAGGGAGCTTTAATGTATATTGTGATTATGGAATGTGTACTTCATTATGTTTTTATTTAAAGCTTTGATGAATACTCTAGCCAATTAAAATTTATCGACTGCGACGAGACTAATTTGTTCAGATTTTTTCCTTTAAAATTATAATATCTTCCAGACCTTTAAAATTATAATTGATTTATTTATTCGAACATCACATGACTTAAGAACTATGTTAGTGTTACTTACGTCCTTTAAAATAGATAAAATAAAACATCGTACTTAAATATAAATAATGATACAGACTCCTAAATCCGAGGTGTCAAACAAGTCGAAGCTTTGCAGATTTCCTTTTTCTGTCATTATACCACCTTCGTTCATATCTTGGCAGGTAAGAGCCAAAATGTAATTAATGTTTTGGAGATAAGCACGTGGGGTTGCCCCGGTTGCCTCCCATTAAGGACATTGTTATGACTCCTTTTTAAACCTTGAACTTGTTGCAACATGTTGCAAATGAACATCGTCTTTGTTTTTTATGTTACTAAAACGAAAAACGATATAAGTTTAAGGACTAAAACCGACTACGGAAAAATCACGCTCTAAAACCTTTAAAAGGCTATATCTTTTGAACCTATTACCTAGTTGAAATTTTCGCAGAATATGCTTTATTATAGCGGGTATTACATCAAGTAATAAAAAAATCGATTTTTTTTTAGTCTTTTTGGCCTCGCTAATACATTATTTGAAACGAACTAGAAAGATAAATAATAAAAATCAAAAAACAATTTATTCAGTGTCTTTTTTCTTATTTTGTAGAAAAGCGTCAAAAGTGCCATAGTAGTGTATGTTCTAAAGTATAAAAATTGTAAAATTGAGAGGTGTCCATATTTAAATAACACCAAAAAAAATACGAACATCTTGTATTAGCTCTATAAAAATACACATAAACCTCAAACCTGGTGTAGAGTACACTGTAAGGTAAAATAACAACTAGTAAAAAATAAAAAAGGGAAAAATTAAAGGGGATTCGCCATTTTCAAGAAGAAAAAATGTGTAATCTATCGAGCAGGTCTTTTTGAACATTTTGACTCCAAACGCGTCAGCCATTGCTTCTTAACTGGAGAGGCGAGTAACTCAACATGACAATGGTTCCCAAATAATTGGCATTTAATTTTGTGATTCCTCCATACCTAATATTGCTCACATAATATATGTAGGCGTTGCTAATACTTCCGAAGGACGTAATATACGATCCCGACGACCCGATTACTCTAGCCATAGAGGCAGCCAATCAGCTCGCGACACCAAACACTTCAGGTCCCCGATACCGACCCCGCCGGCGTGGTCGACGATTTCCCTCATTCAGCGCTTATCGCTATCGACCCACTAGGGTCGATTAATTCTTTCAAATATTTTTTCCTCTCAGACGACGCCCTGAGCCGAGGTTCGCGCCCAACTGGGCACCCTCAGGCCGGTTGTCTTAAACGTTGTACCGGGTGAGAGCCTTCAGCGCTCCCCATTTGTCCGGCCAAGTAGTTAATGCCATCTGCGGCAAATCTACAATAAGTCACGTCAAAAAAAAAAAGTTGCTAATACTTATTAGTTTAGTATGATGTCTATGATATCTAACTGGCTTGAGAGGAATGCGCTATTTTTTTTTTCAATACTGGATTTACCAGTTTGGCTGTCACGATGGATGATATTTACCAGCGTCTGGTATTTTATTTAGAAATGTGTTAAATGATCTCCATTATATTATTATTTGCACGAAAAAAGAAGATTAAGTGTTATTGAATAGATTAGCTTCGGTAAATGATGGCCTGAAAATGAGATGGCATTTATTTAGAGTAAGAGCTAATGATAATATGTTCAAATCGTTTAGTGCCAGATTAGTGGTTGTAATTTTTTTTTAATATAAAGAACACTTTAATTTACAATAATAGGTGCCTATTATGTAACATTCGCAGATAAAATAGAACGCAATGCCGTCTAAAGCTCTCATAGCAATGTAAGCAGCTTGTTTAGTGTCAATAATGATATGTTGAACATTCGTGCCGTCCCGGTTAATGCATATTGTATGAATTGCACAGCTCGTGGGCTCCACATTAGCGATATCTTTATTTCTCACCATTGCAATTTTGTGCAACGCTCGAGATGAGAAAGAAAATCACCCGTATAGCCCTCGTAATAAAATGATAAACCGCACTGCACATATTTGTGAAGCGACAGTTGCCATGCCAATCCTTTCGATAGGTATTATTTAAGCCACAACTTCGAGATAACAGTTATTTTTATGTTTATTTTTCTTCTTCTTCAATACTTATAATAATTACACGACTGTCATCCTTACCTACTTCAATTAAGCAGATCCATAAATTATGAAGAAAACGACTAACCTCAGAATATGATACACTATTTAGGGGCAGATTTCCGATCAGATACCAGGCACATTTATGTCGTTAGCTTACTGATGCTAGGTACGTTCTTTTGATTTTATTTTTGCTCCAGTTGGATATATTCTTTGATTGGTAGTCCTGAATAGTACGGGTACATAATTGCTGATTGAGCAACCCGGCCCAAATATGGCAGTAGGTGATATCAATCGGCAATCAATTATATAAAATGATCATGAGACAATTGAAGAATGTGTGTGTTACATTGATGAGATAGATATTTATAAAATCATATTTTCTGTTGGAAAGACAAAACATATGGGTAGTGTTGGCGTCAGATCTGGCAACCCCCATTGCCTAGGTATTGTTGATTATATGGCGCTTAGCAGCGGGATGTAAAGTAAGGTTTTTAGATTATTATAATTTTGTGATTTTTTTTACTCTTTATTATACGCTAATACTGAGTTGGTCATCTTTGATTTCGCTCGCTAATAGGTAGAATCCCTTCGAATTCGTATCGCCCCAGGTATGCTCGGGCGTGTTGTAAAAAAATACGGCTTCTTCCACATGTTGAAGTTTCTGGTACCCATACCCATCTTAAGACTTTAACATAGAATAAAGAATAATACAACGTAAGTACGGTAACTCTCCACTCCGCACTAATTCGTACCGGGTGCCGATCTCACTCCCTCGTCGTACTTTAGTCTTAAATGTCCGTAAGCCGATAAGGAGTAAGGGGCAGTGTGCGCAGACAGTCGGCCTCCCTTGCGCTTAAAATTAGATTTTTGTATGGATTGTCCGGGTCTGACTTCAATACCAAGTGCTATAACAAGTTGTCTTCTAACAAGATGTGGTAGTGTGTAGTAGGGCTTACTTGCGAAAAAGAATCATAAAAAATAACAAAAATTCTGAAACATCTTTAAAACAATGAGGCGGTTCCCAAAGATAATTACCAAATCTGAAAAATTAAGAACGTGCTCGCGCATTGGGTGGCAGCGCCTGCGCACGAAACGTCAGACTGTGTCGCCGGTATAACTGGTTTGGCGACCTTTTCTGATGCAGTCACTGCCCGTACCATCAGTCGGTTATCGATTTCCATATCGCCAATTTTTGTATTCGTCTTTCCCCGTAGCAACACTCATTTGCCTTTTATCCAATTTTGTTTTATTTTTTATTTATATACGAAACACTAACAACACAATATGACTCGTATATTCTAATTGAGAATGCCAGCCAATGCATAATGATATTAGTGATTACTTCACGATGAAACCTGATGAAACATCAATGGTGTTAAGAATTTGGGTTTTAAAACTAGGTTATGAGTTATATTAACTTGGTTGTAATATCATGTAGTAGGTACGTACAAATTTTCAATGATAATCATTTATATCCATGAAAGTTTTTATTACTATTTGCATGCGGAAAAATAAGTCTATATCTTCACATTGTTTAATAATATGAAATCAAATGTAATATAATTGCATTGTAAAGTGAAGCCCAGTTTTCTTTGGAAAAAATAACTTAAGAGTTTAAAAAAAAATTGTCTCTAATAAAAAAAGATGAGGAGGAAATTTATTTAACGTTGTAGATAGATATAAAGTTTTAAATACTGAATATTGTCAATATTGTGTGCTTAAATAGTTGGAGGTATGCTTTTAGCTAAAGAAACTGAATGTGTTTTAAGAAAATTATTACATTGTTGACGAGTTTCTACCGCAGCCTTAATATGATTCATAAATAATATAAAAAATCTGGCGGTATTGACGCATTTCGCTGAACTAATATGTGAATTAATTCACGTTCATAAACTTGAAGGGAATCCCTTTTCACGACGTTCATAAAATTATTATCCTTATTTGCATAATAAAATTTAGACTATTTAATAAATATTTACTACTTCACCTGGACTGTAAAAGAAAATAAGTGTTTCTTAATTATTTTTTAAAATATTCTTTAGTCAGTGTGGTAAATGCAAAGCCAAGTGTTTGCAAAATAAACTGGATAGCTAACTCATTGGAGCGCTCGGTAGGGTACATAGTCGCCCAGTTGCTACTTACTTAACCATCTATCAATTTGTAGATAAGTTAATAGTAGGTGTGTCTTATATTGCTATATATAAACAATTTGCCTAATGACTCACACCGGTCACAGTCATAGTTCGCGAAATTCTTTTTCCTTTCAAGTCCTGTTAAAAGGATTTCTCAAAATGTTGACTAATTTCTTGTGGTTGCAACTGAACCAGTTTTTGCATAAACAAGGCTGTTTTAAGCGCGGGTCAATAAACAGCATTAATTACATCATCTGCATTGACACTACAATACATTCTTGAGATAAAAAAAAAAACATTTTTATTCAGTTGCTATCTCTCTGTCTTACTCGCAAGCATGCAATGCGAAAGTTTTAAAAGGAATTCAACTTTTCACACAAACGACTCTTGTGTAATATGTATAGACTGATAAAAACCTCACAGCACAACATGTTTCGTTTTCCCTTGAGATAAAGTTTAAAATAGATTGTGTTATTGCTAAGATTTATTCAAGTTGATTGAAAGCTCGGTCTGCGACGATGGTTACGTGACCGATTATCCGCTCGTCTAATTCGCCTTTTAAAATAGTTTTTGTTCGACGTATTATTTATTATTGCGATCTCTGGCGCCTTTTATTTCGACGCGGGCATCGACGGGATGATTAGGAGCGTTTATCGATTTGCAAGAAATTGGTTTCGCATCTCAGTTTCGTTCAAAACGAAATTAATTTTGGACTTAAGACTTTGATTAAGTTTTGTAGGCTTTTCTTAAAATATATGCATCGAGATACGCATGAATGGATTGTTTAATGTACTCGCTGTTTAAGGGGTCATTTCTCTGCGGTGAAGTCTATTGAAAGTAACGGTTTGGCCACTTTACCGTGGTTGCCTGCATAGTATCCGCTTGTCGGATTCCTCGAATCCTTTTATGATTCAGACCGTTCACACGATGTGAACGCCATGTTTTTTTGCAACCAACGTTTCGGCATTCTTGCATACATTTGTTTGGATTCGCTATTGAAATTCATGACTGCGGTTTTATGGCGCTTGTGGTTACAGAGCGTCGACATTGTCATCATTTTACTGTCCTACTTATTGTTTCATTTTACATACCATTTTAAATTCCATAAACACCAATCGCGGGTATTAGACAAGCAATTCTTAGAATTGATATCTTACATTGCTTTACACTTAACCAGTTTGGATCTCGAAAGAACAGGAATAATTAATTAATCATTCACTAGATGTCTACAACGTGATGCAAGTTTTGAACCAGAGATTTGTCCATTAAATTGACTTATACAAATTGTAAACCCACTTTTTCATACAGCATTAATTCACTATGCAAATTGATACGAATTGTGCATATAAAACAACACTCACAATAGCCATAGAAACCTGTGCCCTGGTTCATGTTAATTCAAAACAGGCATTATTTGAAAGTCAGTTAGTCCTTGTAAAAATAGATTCAAGTTTGACCACTATATCTCTTTATAGTGCGTAATAATGGAGCCTAAAGTCACTCTGCGTCGAGCGGCCGTCCCGAACGGTCGTTTGTTCAGAGGTCCCGAGCTGCGCCCCGCAGCTCCCCGCGCTGCGCCCCGCAGCCCCCCGCCGCGCGCCCCGCGCCCCGTGCCGCCATTGTCTGCCGGCTACCTGCTGGCGTGACCCTGCCGCCATTCATTGAGCCAACAATAGTTCTTCTCAGAACTTGCTGGCTTATCTAAGTTTCAAGGTTAAAATAACGACTGTTATTTTACAGTTGCATCGATCTTAATTTAAAACCACAGTTTCGTGGTCCTCAGTGGATACCTTGCGGTGTTAACTAAGCTGAGTGGGACGTGGCCCTGGGGCGTCCGCTTGCCTCACTTTGAGGCAGGCATATTACCCGGACGGGGCTAGAACCACCGGCCTTGGGGTCTACCCTAGTCGACTCTAGCTGTCACCCGGGGTAGAGTGACCAATCTCTACCCCTTATTCTTTTCTCTTCGTGTTTCGGGGTGTAAAAACCCTCCGCACTTAGAGCATAGGAACCCTCTTGCACAATAAGATCGGCAAAGGGATACCAGCTTAGGGCACACCATAAGCACACATCCTCTTTGTTAACCCCAACCAAAGAGGCAAAACTCACTCTCACACACCCTCGAGCAATCCCACTCGAGTTGCGAAAGTTAGCGAGCGATCGCCTCAGAGTTTCTTGCGCCGCTTATTCTCTGAGGAACGCTTTTGCGAAGCGGTAGTAATTATTCTATAGCAGATTGGCCGTCCCTTAAAAATGGCCGACAGCTCCGAGCTGTGGGCCGAAATCGGTAAACTCATTTTGACGCATATCCTAGCGGATAAAAGCAGCGCGCTTTACGCTGAGATATGCCGATTAGTACCTCAAGTTGCGGCGTTAACCTTGCCTTCCGCGCCTCGCGTTGATAGCCCTCGTGCCGACCGCGCTTCGTCACCCAGTCTCCCCGCGACCCCCTGCCCCACCGCGTCCTTCGCGTCGTTTCCCGGCCCTGCCCGCCCCGCCGCGTCTCTAGCTTTGTCCCAATCGCGCGCGTCATCTCCTTCCCCTGCTTCCCTCCTCGCCGGTGACGATGAGGTATCGTGCGATGTTCGTATGGACGTTGCCGAGTCCGATTCGTCGTCGGAGTGTGTGGAGTCGTCCTCTTCGGAGGACATATTCACGCTCGTGGAGGGCCGTAAGGGAAAACGAGCCCGCCGTCACCGTGAATCTGAGCCTGCTAAGGTTCAGAAAACGTCCTCGGGAACGTCGATCCCCCCCTCTTCCATCCCCGAGGTCCGTAAGGTCCCTTCCAGCCCTTCTAAGGCTGTCACTGAAGTACAAAAAGGTCCCACCCCTCCGCCCTTGTACATGAGGGACAAAAATAGGTGGAATGAAGTCTCCCTTCGGGCGAAAGAGGAGAACATCGTAATCACCAGCGCCCGCACGACCCAAGATGGGATCAAAATCCAGGTCCCGTCATCTTCTGAGCATAGAAAGCTCACTTCGATTCTAAAAGGTAGAGGAATACAATTCCATACCTACGCCCTCCCGGAGGAACGTATCCTCCGTATTATTCTAAAGGGAATCCCTAAGGAGTGGGAAACCACTCTTGTTAAGGAGGACCTTATTAAAAACGGTTTTCCGGTTCTCGAGGTGCACCGTATGCACCGCGGTCGTGGCCAAGTCCCGTACGACATGGTCACCGTTATATTAGAAAGGACGGATGAGGGCAAGAAGATCTTCAACCTGAAGACTTGTTGCGGTCTATCTGGCCTTAAAGTTGAAACTCCCCATAAGGGAGGCCCCCCAACGCAATGTCATAGATGCCAACTTTACGGGCATTCTAGTAGGCATTGTCATGCCAAGCCTAGGTGCGTAAAGTGCCTAGGTGATCACGCTACCTCGGATTGCCTTAGAGGCAAAAACGAGGTGGAACCCCCTAGCTGTGTGCTGTGTGGTCAGCAAGGTCATCCTGCGAACTATCGCGGATGCACCAAGGCTCCACGCACCCACCATAAGGTAGCTCAACGAAGGGCAGCCCGCGCTGCAGCTTCCCAACCCGGTCCCACTAAGGCCCATATGGCCCCTTCCTCGCACTCTACTCGCGATTTCCCGGCTCTGCCACTCACGCAGACCAAACTCGCGCCACAGCGTCCATCCGCATGGATTCGTCCCCCGGCAATCGTCCGACCCACAAATCCGCTCCGCGCCCAACCTAGTAGCAACTTAGGTATTCCTGCAGCCACTCTTGCGCCTCATCCGGTTCCTGCGATGGCCCCTCAGGCCTCTGCGTTTCCTGTCAACCAGTTTAGGGAATTTAGTATTCTCTTTAAGTCGGCCCTTAGTCAACTTGACAGTTTATTAGACTCCCTGTCCCAATTTAAAGCCTAATAATGGATTGTACGAATAAAAGTAGAGTCAAACCGCGTTCCCTTACAATAGGTTTTTTCAATGCTGATGGCATCTTAGGTCAACGTGCAGAGATTCACGAGTTTGTAAAACATCATCAGGTAGATATTTTATTAGTGCAGGAATCTTTCCTCAAACCCTCTAATCGCGACCCCAAGATGGCGAATTATAATTTAGTGCGAAACGACAGGATCTTTGCGCCCAAAGGGGGCACTCTCATTTATTATAGAAAGTCACTTCACTGTATACCTATAGACCCGCCTGCCCTCACTGACATTGAGGCTTCGATCTGTCGAGTGGGCATGACAGGACATCAGCCAATCACACTAGTGTCGGCTTATCTATCTCCTAATAACTCTAAGAGGTTACTTAGAAGTGACCTCGAAGCCCTCTTTAATCTCAGTAATTCAGTCATAATTGCAGGCGATCTTAACGCTAAACATCTTTCTTGGAGTTGCTTAACAACAAACACAAGAGGCAGGGTATTAGAAACTCTAGCCGAGCCCCTCTATTATGATATAATAACACCATTGCAGCCCACTAGATATCCCCCTGACTTGAACCACAGACCAGAAATACTCGACTTGGCGCTTCTAAAGAACATAAACTTACGTCTATGTTCTATAGAAGTACTACACGAGTTACAATCCGACCACCGACCTGTTATATTAAAACTAGGCTCCCGTTTAGACGCCCCTGATAATCCAGCAACCCCTAAGACAGTACTGGACTGGGAGAAGGTGGCCGAAGGCCTCCAGTCTTCTAGTTCAGTATACTTAGATAGTATCCCAGTAGAAATAGTCTCCTTAGAGGAGGCCTCGACAGCTATTAACTCCCTCACGGATCACGTGAGGTCGGTTTTGAATGAAAGTTCAAAACAGGTTCCGGAGATGGAAGACCATCGCTGGAAACTGCCTACCGACATCCGTGATCTGCTAACGGAGAAAAACGCAGCCACCCGCGCATATGATTCCAATCGCACCGAGGAATGTCGCCGTCATTTGCGTCTCTTGCAGCATACTGTAAGAAAACGTATTAATGACATGCGACAGAATCGGTGGGATAATCTTTTGAGCGGCATTGAGCCCCACCACCAGGCCATCTGGCAGCTGTCTAGGTCTCTTCAAAAGGATACGGTTGTTCCTACTCCTCCTCTCAATAGGCCTAACCAACCCCCCGCTTTTGACGATGACGAAAAAGCCGAATGCCTTGCCGACAGTCTCGAAGCCCAATGTTCGCCCAGTACTCTCCCTATCGATCGTAGGCACCTCTCGACGGTGAACTCTGAAGTTCAGCGTAGGGCTTCTGTACCTCCCACCGATCCTCCTCTTCCACAGGTTACTGAGGAAGAGGTACTAGGTATCATCAAAAGATTTCATATCCGAAAAGCCCCTGGCTCAGACGGTATCACGAATCGTGTCCTTAAAAACTTCGGTGCTCCCCTCATCTGCTTACTAACGGCAATATTCAACGTCGCCATGAGCAACTGCGTCTTTCCACAGCAGTGGAAAGAAGCAATTGTAATTGGTATACCAAAGCCTGGGAAACCTAAAAACGAACCTTCCAGTTACCGCCCTATAAGTCTCCTCAATACCATGGGAAAGATTTATGAGCGGCTCATATTTGCTAGATTACGGGACTACGCCGAATCCAATAGTCTTATTCCACCAGAGCAGTTTGGTTTTAGAACCAAACACTCCTGCGTTCAACAAGTGCACCGTATTGTTGAACATATCTCCAGTAGATTAAACTTAAAAAAACCTGTCGCTACGGGAGCGCTCTTCTTCGATGTGGCGAAAGCGTTCGACAAAGTCTGGCACAACGGCTTGATCTACAAGCTTTATTCACTGGGAGTGCCAGACCGTCTCGTGCACATCATACGAGACTTCCTCTCAAATCGAACCTTTCGCTACCGCGTGGAAGGGACGCTCTCGTCACCGCACCCGATACATGCCGGAGTCCCACAAGGCTCCGTCCTCTCCCCTTTACTATTTTCATTGTATACTAGTGACATTCCCAAATCCCCTAATACCGAATTAGCTTTATTTGCGGATGATACAGCCATCTATTCTTCGTGCCGTGGTCGAGTTATGATGACCGGAATCCTCCAACGCGCGGCCAATGCCTTGGGCAAGTGGTTTCGCAAATGGAGAATCGAGGTAAACCCGGAGAAAAGTGCAGCGGTGTACTTTTCAAAGGGCTATTATAACACGCCACGGTCACGCCGTCAACTTAAAATCATTAAGATGTTTGGCAAGCCGATCCCTTGGGAGGAGCAAGTCAAATATCTCGGCGTAGTCTTAGATAGACGTCTTACTTTCAAGGCCCATATCAAACATGTGCGCGATCGCGCCGCGTTTGTAATGGGCCGTCTTCACTGTCTCCTTAACAAGCGAAGTAAATTGTCCCTTAGGAATAAGGTCAAAATCTACACGACTTGCATCCGTCCGATCATGACCTATGCAGGGGTAGTTTTCGCTCATGCGAGTCCCTCTCAAATCCACCGTCTACAGGTAATACAAAATCGTTTCATGCGGAAAGCCACGGGAGCTCCGTGGTTCCTTCGCAATGAAAATCTGCACATTGACCTAGGTCTGCCAACCATTGCCCAATGGCTCAAATTAGCTTCCAAACGTTTTTTCGATTCTGCTCCGCACCACCCAAATCCCCTGGTAGTTGCGGCTTCCGAATACATCCCGCTTAGGGACGGTACTGAAAAGTATCGGCGTCCGAAGGACGTAATATACGATCCCGACGACCCGATTACTCTAGCCATAGAGGCAGCCAATCAGCTCGCGACACCAAACACTTCAGGACCCCGATACCGACCCCGCCGGCGTGGTCGACGATTTCCCTCATTCAGCGCTTATCGCTATCGACCCACTAGGGTCGATTAATTCTTTCAAATATTTTTCCTCTCAGACGACGCCCTGAGCCGAGGTTCGCGCCCAACTGGGCACCCTCAGGCCTGTTGTCTTAAACGTTGTACCGGGTGAGAGCCTTCAGCGCTCCCCATTTGTCCGGCCAAGTAGTTAATGCCATCTGCGGCAAATCTACAATAAGTCACGTCAAAAAAAAAAAAAAAAAAAAAAAAAAAAAAAAAAAAAAAAAAAAAAAAAAAAAAAAAAAAAAAAAAAAAAAGAGCCTAAAGAAGCGTCTCACTTACCATTCGTCTCCCTTATCTCACTTTCTTTTAGAAGGAATGAGAGAGAGAGAGAGGCTGTGTTAGAGAGAGAACGCTCTTCCCTGTCCATATGTTTTTTTTTATATATAGGTAATTAAAACATGTATCATTAAAATTCTCTCTCCTTTGCCACAGGAAACTTGGTCTGGAGCTAGTGCCACGGAAGGGCGCAGAGGCAGTGGACCCTGAGGATATCAGCCTCGTAGAGCTTTACAGAGTGCATGTCGAGAGTGCTGAGAGAGCGGCAGCAGTAAGTACCTATATTAATGTTCGATGTTTTATAGAAACTCGCTGACCTAGTACATAGATATACCTGCAAACCATTATCTATACCGTCATTGGCGTTCCAAGACAAATTTGAAGAACTGACTGTACAGAGACAGTTTGTCGTTCTATCACATGAAATAAAAAAAAATACAGAATATTTCATTTAAGCTTTCTCTTTGTGAGTTTCCCTAAGCACGGGTTAGTGCTATAAAAACAAAAATCACCTGAAATAAGTCCGCTACATCGACTTCTATGACATAGCTGATACAATATGACATAGCTGATACAATAATCAGCATCGAACTTCCTAAGAAATCGTATGAAGTAAGAAGAAATTCAAAAATAAAGTTTGAAATAGTTATATTTATAATTGCTGAACTTTCTATGCTGTTGCCAGGTGGCGTGATACTTATTAATAACTTAAAACGCCAATCAAAGCAGAAACTCATGATGAAAGTCCTTCAACAGATCATGTACCTCAGTGCAAACGCAGCAAGTCTGCGCTAACGTCTGTCTGTGTTGCCTTGTACGGCTTAGAGACAAGATAACATCGCATATAAGGACATGACTGGTCCATGCCGACAGGGATTGGGTTACGAAATCACAACTTGTATTGGTATGTTAGATTGTCAGGTTGGAAACTGTACAGTTGGTAGTATTCCAATGGAGCTGACTTATAACTTTCTAAGAACAGGTTATGCTTTGTGTCTCTCTTAATGTAGAAAAGCAGATTGTAAAATCTGGCCCAAAAGTGCCAAAAGGACCGAAACTATTTAATAGTTTATTGCACAGAGGAAAACACAAAGCACAATTTGATAACAAGAAGAAAGAGACAAGGCACAACTTATCTTTCTTTATAACGAGAAGAAAACTTACTGGGGCAAAGATCCCCATGAAACTCGTTACTCGTGATTCACCCTACTTTCTTTTTCTCTGCCTAATTACTCTCCTTCTTATCGTGTGGGTTGTGAAGTGGAATACTAACCTCATCAAACCTGGTGTCAGAGTTATTACTGAGCCGCCAAAGGCCCCTGATATGGCTCATGTAACGACTACATACTTACATCAGTAAGTAGTAACCGGGACCAACGGCTTAACGTGGCTTACGTATTTATTTTTGGTTTGTTGTTTAATTATTCTAAAATGATGATTCTCTAGAATGACCGCAATCACTTACATCAAATTGAACGGCGAACTATATTTCAAGTAATTAATCAATATGATTGGCACCTACGGGGAAAACAAACAAAGTAATACCTACTCAAGCAGTAATTATGTACAATAATTTGTTAGACCGCAATACCCATATAAAGTACATAAAATGTACCTAATTCATATTTTGTGGTTATCCTTAAGGATACATTAATTAAACCTTAAAACATATATTTTGTGGTGGCAGAATGCACGTCAATGTTAAAGTCATTGTTTGTCAATACAAATCATAGTTACTTGTATAAATAAGTGTAAGAGACAGTCAAAATTTACTAACTGCAACTCGGAAGTTTCGTTCTATATTATAGAAATTCCACTTACTAATATCCTGACACATCTTTTTCGTTTCTTCCACTCTTGATTTACAGTATTCATGACTTGGCCTTTCTTTAAAACATTCTGGATTTGGTCGTACCCCGATAACGACCCCGCTGGCGTGGTCGACGATTTCCCTCAATCAGCGCTTATCGCTATCGACCTACTAGGGTTGATTAATTCTTTCAAATATTTTTTCTCTCAGACGACGCCCTGAACCGAGGTTCGCGCCCAACTGGGCACCCTCAGGCCTGTTGTCTTAAACGTTGTACCGGGTGAGAGCCTTCAGCGCTCCCCATTTGTCCGGCCAAGTAGTTAAAGCCATCTGTGGCAAATCTACAATAAGTCACGTCAAAAAAAGTGGATTTGGTCGTGGTATGTTCGCCTAGGCCTTCTTCTACTGACTACCACTTACACACGTTTCATTGATATTTCTTTTCGTCCTAAATAAATCATCAACATTAAGTAAAACGGGCCATAATGTAGCCACTATCTCGTTGCTGTGGAATTCCCGATTCTACCTCATCAGTTCATCTCTGCCTACTACAGATAACCTTCCGTCTTCTACACATCAGCTTCCTTGATGCTGCAGTGGTACTCCCTGGAAAACATTAGTATCAAATTCCTACTGGTAAATAGGCAAATAGGATTGGTACTCTAAGCATTTTCCAGCACAGCGTTTTACATCTATTAATCCTTTTCCGAAGCAAATAAAACTAAAGAATGTGGATTTTCTTGACTTTGAGAGTTTCTTCGATAATGCTACTTTGAACATCGTCAAAATTTTGATTTTGTACTTCCAGTGGCGCGGCACGCTGCGTCGGGCCGGTGGTTCCGGCAGCAGTTTCAACTCCGGGACCCTCACCAATGGCACCACTCCCACCACCACCACTACAGTACAATCCCACCACCTCATGTGCAGTATGAGAGACTTCGGTCACACGGCCGGCGGAGACGAAGCAGAACTGCTACTATGGCTTCATGATGCGAGACGAGGTCAACCTTTGTCGGAGAGATTTAGAGTCAGAATAGCAAGAGATGGGTTCTCAAACTACGTGGATCGACTGCATGCGAACAGTACTTTGTTTGCGGTAAGTAATATTTGGTCAATATTCTGGATATCCATTTACATTTTATTTCTTTGATCATCTGTCTTGTTACTGACATTTGACCCGTAAATACATAAATTTGGAGCAGATCTCAGTTTTGAACTTTAAGAAGAAGCCGTATATTTTTGTCTCTAAATACTTCACAAGTATACACTGATTAGTACATTCAGAGTGTAGCTCAATAACCTACGTCTCACTAAAGTAGTGCCAAATCAAAGTTTTCCATTTATAGACACGTGACAATTTACATATACAGGACAGATCACTGACCTTTTGATAAAGTATCATTGTCTTCTATTGACCACCTACGGTTCTGATGTTCGCCTAATCACATCTGATGCCTGATTCGGTCGTACTTATCAACTGATGTGAACGTACTCTAGTAAAATGCGTAGGTTTTCAAGGAAACAGCTTATGCGTGCTTATTATTTATATTATAGGTGCCGTGTATTTGTTTTTTGGTTGGTGTGGACATTTTATCACGTTTTTCTATGACATCGCAGGTTGCTTTTTCATACAAATTCCAAAGTAATTTCGTGTTTTGACGTTTAGTAAAAAGTAACTGATTTGACTAGTTGGAAACTAGCCTATTATTATGGCACTCGACTTCTTTATGACACACGGTTCGACTTGTCATCGACACGAAAGAAGTAGAAGATTATGGCACTGGAACTGTACTGAAAACAACACATCCACAATCATGCCTCAAGTTCACCAATTTCCCTTTCAGGACCTATCAACAACAGACCTGACGCGCGAGCTATGGCTAGTAGCGTGGGTGATCCGAGTGGGTCGATGGTCGGGAGCTGGCAGCAGTGGAAGTGGTACGGGGGAAAGACGCGGGCCGGTTGCTAGGCGACCGCTAGGTGCTGGAGTTTTGTCTCTCACCGAGTTCTTGCGACAGCCCGCGCAGAGCTCTGTTGAGAAGGAGTATACCTTCAAAGTACGTTAAAGCTTTTGAATTGGTGTATGAGTGGACTGCCACTGCACTAAGCAACCCGGACTCCTGCCACTAGGTACTAGGACGCCAGCACCGTACTAAAACTAATCCAATCATGGATACTAATCCAGAGTAGTACGGCGCTGGCGCCTTGTCTGTTATTGAGTTCCTGCGACAGCTGCACATACCACGTTGAAAAGGAGTATACTTTTAAAATATGTTGTAGTTTTAAGCTGCATAACCTATAATAGTATAAAAATATGCATGGCTTATAGCTATAGCAGTGGCAGTTCCATATAGGTAGTTCTATACATATCGCTACATAGCGTAGTGTAGCTCGTGTATGAGAGACCGGTTGCTAGGCGACCTATAGGTGCAGGTGGCTTATCTAAACGTTATATTCCTGCTACCTCACTTCATAATTGATTGTTTGTAATAATATTTTCAGGTATATCAATGCGAAGAGAAAGACTTCCATCAGTTACATGACATGCTTATACGTAAACAAACAAACAAGTGCAACATCCTTCCCGGACAACCAAATTACGGTAAGGATTTACATTAGTAAAGGATCTTAGCATAAAAAGATTTCCAGTAATTCCAAAGATCTAGACTCCAAGAGAACAGTTGTAATTTCGTAAGTCTAATATACGTATATTAACATATACGTATCTACTTGCATCTATATGACGTCTACTTGCAAAGGACGTTCCTTTTATCGCCTATACATAGAATGATCGAGTTGGTTACATAAACGATACACACGTTACATTTTCAGGAATAGTGGTAGCACTCCGTCTGCTGACCAACTCGGGCAGCATATCAGAGGCAGTGGCATCAGGAGCCACGGTGACTGCCAAACGAGGCTTCCCTGACGTCATCATGCCTGGGGACGTCCGCAACGACCTCTACTTGACCTTGGAGAAAGCAGAGTTCGAACGCGGTGGAAAGAGCACCGCGAAGAATGTCCTCGCTACTGTCAGTGTGCTCGATAGTACTGGACAAGTTATTCAGGTGAGATTCTGTGAAACTAGTAGATAATATAAGTGAGTGGCATCTCGGGATCTATCCAGTAGCAACGACTTTGACCTTGGAGAAGGAAAAGTTCGAACGCGGTGGCGAGAGCACCGAAATAAGATTGATTAATTAGTTTATTTATTGAGCTAAGAATGTCCTCGCTACTGCTGTATTCGCTAGTTTGCTCGATTGTACTGGACAAGTTCGTCAGTTATAAAGTAATTGGGAATTTAAGTCAGCGTCATCTAGCGGTCTAATCAACAATATAATTTACCTTGGTAAGTAACCAAGTGTCAAGCGTAAATCTTTCTATATTAGCAATTTATTTTAATGAATTAAATTGCAGGACTGCGTATGGGGCGCAAGTGGCACAGGGTCCACTTCCTACGAGTCCCTAGTGTTGTACCATAATAACAGCCCCGCCTGGGGCGAACAACTGCGCCTCACTGTGCCGCTGGACACCTTCACCAACGCACACGTGCGCCTCGAGTTCCGACATTGCTCCAGTAAGTTATGTTACAACAATATAACAGCATGACCTGTGTAACTCTGTATCCCCGAAGAGGTAGGCTGAGGCATATAGATTATACAACCACTCCTCGCCAGTTGTTTGAGTGTCATGTATTAGGGGGCGAGCCATTAACCAGGCAAATACTGGAAACTACGTAAGTTTTTTCCATTATTAGACGATAAGACTCAATACGAGACTTGCACGCTATTGATGTAGCCGTGACAAAAATCTTGGGTTTCCACCAATCATCTCCCTAGCATTATCCCGTTTTTTTTCACAGAGTCCGCTTACCTAACCTGAAGATTTGACAGGTCCGGTTTTTTACAGAAACAGCTGCCTGTCTGACCTCCCAACCCGCGAAGGGAACTCCAGCCCAGATTAGGTTACATATCTCCGATAATTCATTTCTCGGGAATGTGGGTTTCCTCACGATGTTTTCCTTCACCACTGAGGAGCACGTGATAATCATTTATGATCCAAACATGGACTTTCACCAATAAACGCCAAATAACACGGCAAAAAGAAGTATATACTTCACTTACTTCCTTCTTTTATGTAATTCTTGTTAAGTTTGAAGAATCCTACATAATATATGCATTTAATATGAATATATAACATGCAAAGATACCATTTAATCTAACGTCAACGCCATTTATTATTCAGCTCGAGACAAGAACGAGAGGAAACTTTTCGGGTTTGCTTTCGCCCGCCTAATGGAAGCGAGTGGCGCTACATTGCGAGACGGAGCTCATGAACTCTACGTATACAAGTGTGACGATCCTAACAAGTAAGTTGGTTTGGTGGAAACCTCATTCAATCTGTGGAAACAATACAAAGGAAATGTACAGATACGACTTACTAAAAAAACGTATCTAGGTGTATTTTTTTTTTGTATTCCACCGCAATTTTCTACTACAGATTGGTGGAGGTTGTTTTCAACACCTGCAAAGGGTTGCATAAGCGCCTACGGAAATCCTTCGATTCACGGAACAGCTGGACACAAAAATTTCATTGATCCAATGTCTGACAGCCCGAGATCTCTTATCGTTGTTGATCAAATGACACACACACAACAGACGCGTTTAGGCTATGGGCATAGAGTAACACTACGCATAGAACGGTCATTTGACCGATACGCATTTGCGTATCGGGTGCCCACCTCACCCCCTCTGGGTCTTACTTTAGCCTTAAATGGCCGTAAGCTGCTAAGGAGTAAAGGCGGGGACGCGGACTGTTTGAAATGATATTTTTTATGAAGTGTCCATGGTGAGCTAGTCCCTGAATATCTTTATAATAATTCTTCCAGACTAGCCAATGCGACCTATCTGTCTCTCCCGTCCTGCGCTAATGACACGGGCCGCGCGGCACCCGTCAACGGCGCCGTTGCGTCCTTTCAACGCAGCTCAAAAGAGAACTGCACTATTAGCACATTGCTGTGCTCTACGAAACTCACACAGAATGGTAAGTTTGCTTCTTATGGTTAGCAAGTACCTAAACCAATGAGTAACCTTTTTATTCAAAGTAGCTTCAATTATGACGATCTTCTGCATCGCATGCGCGATAAGTTATTTTCCTTGCAATTTTACTAAAACACTCTAAAGCTCCACACATTTCTATACAGAAGGCTAACTTATTTTGTTCATAATCAAAAGAACCATTGAAAATAAGTTCATGTAACCCTGATTATTTTAATATACATAAATATAATCACGCCTAATTCTCACCCGGGTAATTAGAGACTATGTAATTCAATTTGCCTCGATCTTGACATATTTCTCCTGCTTCCTCCACATTCGTCAATTGATTCATACTAAAGCTTTTCTAAAGACATCCCCAATTATTTTATAATGTTCAAGCACAATTTCTTTTAAAAATATTACTTGTGTCTAACAACTGTTTGTTACTTGCTGTTTCTTAGTAAATAACCAATATTTATTACAATTTGTCTTCCACAGAGGATCTACTAGCGCTCCTACAATGGCGTGCGCGACCAGAAAAAGTTCAAGAGACATTACTGCGAGTGTTGCGATTGGGCGATGGCCTCAGTTGCGAAGAGCTGATCAAGTTCCTTAGGGATGTGCTCGACGCTCTGTTCGCTTTGTTTTCTACTGAAGATGGCAACAGGTAAGTCGTCAACGTACGATACAACAGACAGATTAATTAAACATGATATTTGTTCAGCTTATCCGGGGCACATAATATGATATAATCTTTGACGGATTTGACCAGTGACGTGCCGTACCCGTCAATGTTCTTAAAGGAACATTCTGGGAATTAACGGCGCAAAAGTTGTAAGAAGAGCTCTATTACCTATCCTTTAGGCAGATCAGAGTTGAGAGAAAACAGAACAATTCGGAAAAAAAGCTGCCAGTGTCCTTACCATTCAAGACTTTTTACAACAGGAACATTCTCACTTTGAGAACAGTCCCGGGAACGGCACATCACTGGCCAACTACTGAACAAGTCTTTTTCTTTACCAGTCCAGCGACAAAGTTTAAAAAGATTTTTTTTTTCAATTGACAGCACTCCTCACTCAGGCACGGTATTTCTAGTGCTAGTTTCAATCTGCAGTCTACTAGACGAGAGTCGCTTCCAACACTTCCGTCCTGTGCTCGACGTCTACATTGAAGAACATTTCTCCGCTGCATTAGTCTACAAGTATGTATCCATTCAAATAAATAGTTTATTCTAAAACGAAATCCACATCACATCACATGTCTAGGAGACATTTTAACTAAATCTGCGGGAATGCACGGTTACGCTCGCGCCTATTAGTCGAAACTGAAACAGTATTTATTGACCCGCAAGTCATAACGCGGAGGAGACACACTTAGTTGTCTTAAAAAATGCGACTACTGCAAGCACAATACTATTAGCTTGACATAAAGTAGACCTGAGTCGCTACCAGGAATTTGGACACTGCGTATTTTTTTCTAGAAAACACTTCTATATAATAAAACAAATTGATGAAACGTCTCGCAAAACATTTCTTCCCAGGGGTTTACTCTCTTCAGTACAACACTGCGCAGAATGGGCAGCGGGCGCGGAAGGACAGGAACCGATCCGCAAATGTCTGCGGTCCCTCGGCGCGGTGTTCCGTCTAGCCGTGCGATCTCGGCGGCTGTTCGCCAGGGCCACCGGTGGACAGTATGAAGACAGCTTCAGAAGAGATGTCCGTGCCGCGTTAAATGCTCTGAAGGCGCTCGCTCAACATCCGCATAGAGAACACTTAGCACCGGCGCAGGTATGTTTAGTCAATAAGGAACTTTCCAGGCTACATTCCTCAAATACAATATAGAAGGCACTGTTCAGATTTTCCTTCGTTTAACCTTTAATTTCATGGATAACAGAAAATATGCATCTTTTATCTTGTCTGGCCAAGTAGTTAATGCCATTTACGGCAAACCTACAATAAGTCACCTTGTTAAAAAAGGTACTATAGTATTATTTACTACTTATTGTTAGCAACTACGAGATAGAACTTAAATGTTAATGTTATCTTCTTTCCTTTACGCAAAAGTAGCTCTTGCGTGGCTGATTTGTAGAAAACTAATTTATCGTTCGCGCATTGGGTAATCTTTGAGCACCTTCAGTACAACTATATCTCGTTTTGTTGTCTTTCCAGGTAGCCCTAATGACCTCGTGGGCCAGTGTAGCTAAGGAAGTAGCATCAGCCCTAGGTCCGGTGGAAGCGGCGCGAGTGACGGCTGCCATGTTGGACGCGCCCGCAGCCAACGCGCCGCCAGCCTTGGCCAAGGCTCGCCTGGCCGCGGCGCAGGAGATCTTGAAGGGACCTTTAGGGCAGGATCCTGGTTAGTAAATTAAATTATATCCTCGTAAAATCCTTTCGTCCAGATACACAATATTTAATGCTTGCTAATGATATTCTAAAGTCTAAGAGACAATCGTAGTCAGTGAAATATTACCATAGACGATTATGGCAACAATATTTTGCAAATTAAAAAAAAAAACAATTCACTGACTATGATTATTTCTTAAACATAGCATAAAATAAGGAATAATAGTACGTATAGAACGGCAACTCTCCGCTCCCCACTTGCGCTCGATTTACCTCACCTTTGGTCTTACTTTAGTTTTCAATTGTATGGGCGTCAGACGTCACACACACATGCGCCAGTACGATAACGTCAATATGTATTATCTGTGTAAAACGAGGTGTTTTGTATGAAGTGTCCGGGATGTGATATTTAGGTCACTAGTAGCTGGGACTTGGTGCTTCACTCCCGGTCAATATATTAGATTCAATCAAATTTCTGTGCTAAGTCAAAGCAGAAAGTCTGAACTAGTAATCTTACTCCAACCTCACATCAAATCTCTATTTCACATCCAAAATGTTACACCAACTTTCTCTTCTTACAGAAGCCCGCAACATAGTCCTCACAACGGCATGCCACCATCTTCGCATACACCTTGCCCGACGCGACGAGCTAGCACAATGCGCAGAGATGCTAGGAGAACTTGTAACGTTACTATGGAAGAAAGAGGATCCGGAACAACCGGATGACCCGGACGAAATAGATCCGGACGTCGATGTGTTGTGCTTAAATACATTGGATGTGTTGGTGGAAACTGTTCTGCATTTGATTGGCGGCAATTCTCCTGTACTGGTGAGTGTTAGGTTATTATTTGATGAAAGAAATCATTGCTGTCTAGTGTATCTTTCAAAGAGGTTTAAATTTTAATCGAAATCAAATTTAAATCGTAAAAATTCTGACTCGGACGGGACTTGAACCCGCAGCTCATGCCAAGCCGGGACGAGCGTGTTAGACATTACACCACGGTGTCCTCCTCCTGTCCATGCGAAATTCTTTCGATCTATGATTATTAAGCCGACGCCAGCGCCATATATCTGCAATATTGAGTACTAATGTTAAACTCCAGTTATCGAAACTCGAATAATTTTGTGGACCTTTGGAGTCCAACAAGTCTACAAATACCTCCCTATGAAACAATATCCTGCATTCCCAGGGTTCAATGGTAGCTGGCCTGCTAGGCTGCATGGAGCTCTTAAAGCCGGAGCACTACCAGCGTCTGTGGAGCCACCTGGCGCCGCATCCTCACGACCGCAAGCCGCTGAAGGACTTCCTCATGCGCGCCTTCCTCGTATTTCGGCATCTTATTGAGCAAGACGTAAGTGTTGTACTTTCTTATGTCGTGTAAGTAACGAGGTCGATGACCGACTTTACCAACCGCGTCAAAGAACCTTTCTTGTGTTCCGGAATCTTATCAAACAAGACGTAGCAACGACCTCCGTGGTCCAATGGTTGAGCGTTGGACTCACGATCCGGAGGTCCTGGGTTCGATTCCCGGTGGGGACATATCACTAAAATTACTTTGTGGTCCCTAGTTTGGTTAGGACATTACAGGCTGATCACCTGATTATCCGAAAGTAAGATGATCCGTGCTTCGGAAGGCACGTATCTTTTGCGTGCCACAATGATGCATATTGCGGCGATCATAGTTTGACCGTTTTAAAAAACTGCTATCCTTTATTTGCGATAAGTGCAAGAATCATCATTCATTACCTACCTCTCCGAGTAAACATCGTTGTTTCTTGCTCCGTTAAATAAAATAAAATTTAAGTGTTTATAGTGTGCTTTTCATCAAAAATCTTTGTTTATTGGACGGTTATATCAGTGAAAATACAGTGACATTTGGGTTTAAACGTAATTCTACGTATAAATCGACTTTCTATACAAAATTCCATTGGAATGCAGTGAAAAATACCGTCAATAACTCGTCAGTGCAAGTGCTTAATCGAAACGCGTAAGCGCCGTATTCTCCACGGCGCTTAAGACCTTTTTCTCACGGCCCTTATAATGTGCAGCTTGAATCAATAACAATAGGGTGGCATTAGTTTGGACTCCTACCATTATAATTTTATAAGTTATTATATTACCTATTTCTTTTGTTATAACTGGTGAATAACGAATATGCCTCTTAATCGGACACCGCCAACAGTATCTGCCCAGGAGGAAACCGATGACGTCACGACCCCGGATGTCCAACAATCCCCACATGTTACCATGAGAGCTGCTAAGAGACCAGCGTTTGGCTCTCCTAGCCCAAATACCGACTCAGCGGTAGCATCGGACGGACCGGTTACCTCGGGACAAGTTCGGGACATAGTACAAGAGGTTATTGGAAAGGTAATGAATGGGTTTATGAAACAATTCAACAATACTCTAAGGGATACTTTGAACACGGAACTTAAATCCATAAAGGATGACGTTCAGGAACTAACCAAAGCTGTTGACCATATGAGCAGTCAATATGATGATATTCTAAAGGAACAAGAAAGCGCAAAAGAGAAGATGAGAATACTTGAGTCAGAAAATCGTTCTTTAAAAGTGGCAGTGGATGATTTGAGGTCACGTTTTAATCAAATGGAACAACACGCCCGTTCTAACAATGCTGAAATTCAGTGTGTCCCAGAAAAGAAAAATGAGAATTTGTTGTCCATTATAACTAAACTAGGGGAAGTAGTAAACTGTCCTGTTTCTGGCCAAAACATTTCTCACTGCACCAGAATTGCGAAGTTGGACCCCGACTCCGGTCGTCCGCGGTCTATTGTGGTCCAGTTTTCAAACCCTAGGGTTCGTGATGAATTTTTAGCGTCGGTCATCAAGTTTAACAAAACGAAAAAAGGCGAAGAAAAACTAAACGCCTCTCATTTGGAAATCAGTGCCTCAAAAGATCCAATATACGTTACTGAACATCTCTCCGCTGCAAATAAACAATTACATGCGGCAGCCCGTCAAGTTAAAAAGGCGAAGAATTACCAATATCTATGGATTAAGAATGGAAGGATCTTCATGCGCAAAAATGAAACGTCGAACTATATACTTATCAAGGATAAGCATACTTTAGATAAACTTGAGTAGTAAAATTATTTTTATTTCATTACTTTGTAACAGTTTGTGCAGTGGAATTTTATATTTTCAAATTCGCGTCTCTAAACATTTATTACCAGAACGCTAGTGGTATGAAAACTAAAACGCACTCTTTCTACCGTAATGTCTGCTGTTCGAACTTTGATATAATTGTTATTACTGAAACTTGGCTGTGTAGTGACTACTATGATTCAGAGTTATTTAACGATAATTATACTGTCTATAGACGTGATAGGGAGACTACTGTGCACAGTGACATGGATGATGGTGGTGGCGTTATGATAGCAGTGTCTAATAAGTACCATTCCAAGCGAATTATTTCAGAAAACAATTTAACTGAAGATCTTTGGATAGCGATTGACTTAGAGGCACCAAATTCCAATAGCATAAAACAGCTTGCTATTTGTGCCGTGTACATTAGACCCCCTGTCTCAAAAACTACACTAAAAGATTTTTTTGAAAAATGTAATATGTTCTTTGATAAATGGGATTCTCCCGTATGTATTCTTGGTGACTTTAACTTGAGAAAAATCATATGGCCTGTTCTATACCAGACAGGGACAGTTCCTGATGTAACAGCTTTGGAACAGTCATTACTCAATTTTATTAATTTGAACCACTTAAAACAATATAATTTTATAGAAAATGACAGCGGTAGGTTCTTGGACCTTGTATTGACGGATGTACCCTCCTGTGTAGTCACTAAATCCATCGACATTTTAAGCAGGGTACATCCTCTACATCCCCCCCTTCATATAGTTCTTCCGTTGGAGGGCAAGGAGCAGCTTAATTATAATGACCACCCCCGCCTTAACTTTTGTAAAGCAGATTATTTTTTAATAAATAAATCTTTGGAGAATTATGATTGGTCAAATTTATTCGCAACAGCTAAAGACGTCAATGAAATGCTCTCAAGATTTTACACTTCTATTAATGAAACTATTCAAAATTTTGTTCCAATGACCAAACCTAAAAACAAACATTACCCTTTCTGGTACAGCAGAGCACTCATTAGGATTCTCGCCGAAAAGGAAAAGGTCCGCAGGCGATTAAAGAAATACGGCAATCCGAGAGATGCACTTGAGTTCAACCTTCTACGTTCGAGAAGTGAAAGAGTTGCTCTTTTAAATTATAATGACTATGTTAGATGTTTAGAAAGTAACATTACAAAAAATTGCAAATATTTCTGGTCTTTTATTAAGCAAAAGAGGGGAGGTAAGAGTAATTATCCTGTTACAATGAGTGATGGCAATACGTGTTGTTCTGATGGTGACGGAATCTGCAACTTGTTCGCTGGCCACTTCAGTTCGGTATATGAAGATGTCAACTCAGTAATTAATAATGACTCTCACAACAGCCCTAGTGTTGATGCAATAAATAGTGCTGATTGTTTCACAAATCTCTGTATTGGAGAATCTGAAGTTAAAAAGCGCTTTAAGTCCTTAGATAAATCCAAGGGTGCTGGGCCAGATGGAATTCCTCCATTATTTATATCAAATTGTGCTGACACACTAGCTGTGCCGTTAATTTTAATTTATAATTCTTCGCTAAGCTCTGGTATCTTCCCAACAGCATGGAAAATGGCAAAAGTTGTACCGATCTATAAATCTGGGGATGACGGACTAGTCGGAAATTACAGACCGATCTCAATTTTATCGGCTTTTGCTAAAGTACTGGAAGCTCTTGTTTGTCCACATATTCAAAATTACTTTAAACAGCATCTGTCTGATCACCAGCATGGTTTCACTAGAGGTCGATCAACTTGTACTAATTTAGCGTCTTTCGTAGAGACAGTTATTGGTCATATGGACTCAAATGCTGATGTTGACGTCATTTATACCGACTTCAGCAAGGCTTTCGATAAAGTTTCGCATAGTATTCTTGTTGATAAGTTGGCGAAGTACGGATTTAGTGGTTCTATGTTGCACTGGCTTAAATCTTACCTAAGCAATAGAAATTTCTACGTAGTAGTGAACGGATTTGCCTCTAATACATGTAAAATTACCTCCGGCGTCCCCCAAGGTTCCCATCTTGGTCCTATCCTTTTTAACATATTTATAAACGATATTCCAGATATATTTCAATTCTCAATGCCATTTTTGTATGCCGACGATCTTAAATTAGTTAAAAGAATTAATTCATTATCTGATGTTAATCTACTACAAAGTGATTTGAATAGATTAAATTTATGGTGCAAGTCGAATAGCATGTATCTTAATGCTAATAAATGTTTATTTATTAAATTCACACGTAGAATAAATTTATTTCGATCAGCTTATTTGCTAGAAGGGACCATTTTAAGTGAGGTAGAGTGTATAAAGGACCTGGGTGTGCTAATTGACAAAAAACTTACTTTTGTTCCGCATATTGAATCAACAGTTAACAAAGCGTCCAGGATGCTTGGTTTTGTTTTAAGGAATGGTAAAATTTTTCGTAATGTTCGTGTAAAAATACTTTTGTACAATAGCCTGGTTAGAAGTATACTTGAGTATGGGAGTGTGGTGTGGCGACCCCATTATGCGGTCAACTCATTGCATCTCGAACGTATCCAAAAACGTTTCTTGTGGCATTTATCTTTCTCTGCTGGAATTTCAAAAAAAATTAAATCATATGATAAAAGACTTGAACACTTTAAAATTAATTCCCTCTCAAAGCGAAGAGAAGTATTGGATATGGTTTTCTTGTACAAGATTATCCATAGCATGGTTGACTGCCCACAATTACTTGGTAGTATAAATTTTAAGATCCCATTCAGACTTCCAAGATATCGTGTAATGATTTTTCATCCACCGCGTCGCAGAACAGTACTGGGTTCCAACTCCCCCGTAGCTCGTATGTCTAAGCTTTATAATGACTGTTCCAAACATGTTGATATTTTCGCTGATACGCTGCCGGGTTTCAGAACCAAAGTTATAAAATTTCTTAGATCGGGGGTATAGTAGCATAGTAGAGAGAGTATACTCTTAATTGGTAATTCTATTTTACTATATTATATATTTAACTATACAGCTGGGCGTTCATCTAACTTTTTTTTTAACTTTTTTTTTGTCTAACTTTTTTTTTTTAACTTTTTGTTTGTTTGTCTGTTATTTTTATTATTATTATATTTTTTTTTTTTAATGTTTGAGGAGTGACAAACGATGTTTGTTATATTCTACCAAACATTATATTATTATATTATTTTCTATTGCATGCGGTGCTCACCTGTAATTAGTTACGCAATTAGTTTTAAGTCTTTTGAAATGTAATTTATACATGTATTATTGTAGTAACTGTTGGTGTGCCTAATAAAATAAAATAAAATAAAATAAAATAAAGAGATACAGCTAGTTTTGGAACTGGAAAATTACCAGCACCATTGTGCTATTTATATTATAAAGTACCGATCTATTTTCAGGTTTTCCCAGCAGATTGGATGGTTTTGCGAGTGCAGAGCTGCAAAGTGTTGCTGTCGGCACTTCAAGACTTAGCCAAACCGTTGCTTGAGAGATTTATGGGGGAAGAACCGCCGCAATTTGATTCGCAGGTTTGAAATGTCTTCATTCATTCAGTCATAAGGCCTTACGAAGGCCTAAAGACGATTCAAAGGTGACGTCCATACGCGGTGCTAACTCAATTCATACTGATTCTGATCTGGCGGGTTAAAAAGGCCACATCGAAGCAATTCATCTAAAAAGCAATATTGCTATTTGACATTTGAGTGCGTTGCGCACTTACTTTTATATGCGCAAATGTCAAGTTGCAATATTGCTTTTTACATGAATTGTTTCGATGTGGCATTTTAACCCGCCTGATCGACAGGGCATGTTGTATTGTATTTGGCCCAGAACAGCTATTCAAATGTTTAGAGAAAACATTTGAAACATATCTACATTTCGGCATGTAATACAAAATTATGTATTAAATAAACTACTTACATATATATTCACATTTGTAATATTATGTGACAAGACACGGATTAACAGTTTTGTAGAAAAATACAGTACTTATTTAGCCGCTAAACGACAAATGTTGCGTTATATGTGTCTTTTGTTGTGTTGGCGTTTTGGTTCGGTCCTGTAAACCATGTCCACTATTCCAGCTGTGGTCAGGCTATATGGAGTTGGGTGTGGCTCTAGTAACGTCGACAGCGTTACAACCAGAACGCTGGGCCGGTCGCGGCCCCGATAGACCGCGAATGAGGGCCGATGCCGGACTGCAAGTCTTAGCTGTGTGGAGTCGACTTGGTACGTTATTTGTAATTTCATTTGACTTTTGACGTGTTTTATTGTATATTTACATCAATTCTAATTCTCTTCTTGACCAGAAGTCTAAACGTTACAATCTATATAAAAAAACTACTTGAAACTGTATTAAGTAGGTATATGAAACTGGCCATTTGAATTCTTTTGCATGTTTCATTGTAATTTCGTGAATAGAAACTGATCTGACTAGTTGGAAACTAAGATAGAAAGAAGGAAAAAAAGAAACGTTTATTATAAAGGTACACCAACGTAACAAAAAACAAAACACAGAATAACACATAACTTACAATCAAAACACGTAATAAAAACAACTTTCACGAGAGAGTACAAATAAATAGACAGTAAACATTAAGGCAAATTGTAATTGAGTGTATACTGGTGGTGGTGTCCTTTATAAAAGGGCCTGATTCAGTATAAGCCGCGGCGCGAGCTACGACGCTAACGAAATCTGACTCTAACTGACGAAACTAGTCCTATTCTTAACCACTTGCACCTTCCAACAGGTCCTGCTCAACTGCACCTAGTCCCAGGCGCAGTGGGTGCCCTACTAGAGATAACCCTAGTAGGGGAGCTGCGTCGCGCGGCGCTGGGAGCACTGGTGTCCCTCATGGCCTGCGAGCGTGCCGCCTCGGGCTCTGCGCGACGGACTGAAGCCGCCCTGGTGGACAAGCTGGACTCGCTCGTCGCTGACAACAAAGCCGATGACCACTACCGCCGGCTGTTTGACACTGTGTGAGTTGAGTATTGTTATGTCGTACTTATCAATAGCGGCCTCCGTGGTCCACTGGTTGAGCTTTAGGCTCAGAATCTGGAGGTTTCGGCTTCGAATCCCGGTGGAGACATATAAAAATCACTTCGTGAGCCGTGGTTTATTTAGGACATTACAGGCTGATCACCTGATTGTCCGACACGACTGTGACACTAGGATTGCTGAGGTTGGTAATGCACCTCACAACCCACACGATAGAAGAATACTAGCTAAGCTAATAAATACATCATAAATAATTATGGAATAACCGGCTTACAGATATTGCAGGTTTTGAGTGTTACTCATGGAGTTCCTGCATCTTCACTTGTCGTTGAATACTCTCCGGAAAAACGGAGTCATTGTTACTTAATTTGAAAATAAGTCGAAAAGAAAATTGAGATTGATTTTTGATCATCTTAGACCCAGTCACCAGTAGCTAGTCGCCTTCTATTTCTGTTTTATAATATATCGTTGACCTAGTCAAATACTAATATTGTCAAGCATGATCATTTTACTCAGCATTAATAAATCCAAAGTGTGTGTTGTGTATATAATAATGAACCATTTATATAATATTAGACTTATTTATTGTCTTGAATTGTTCACGCTACATTCAGGGAGCACCTCAGTTCAGTGTAAGTATAACACCATGCATAAAATGAATCATACTCTTTATTTAGTTTAACTATAAAAAGGAAGTTTTATCGAAACTAATTCGAAGACGCACATGTCATTCGAAAAGTAGTAACGTGCTTTAGAAATATTAAAAGAAGAATATCTTATGTGGACCTCTCCACGACCAAATGACAGTTTTTGTGAAATATTCAATCTAATATTACGATTTGAGTACTTTTTCGAGTGTAGGCTTCTACACTTTTTATAATTATCTCAAAACATTTAATAATCACAAAAGAAACTTCAACCTAAAAAGTAGATTTTCTCCTTACGTCGAAAGAAGAGATGACATATTTGACTTTTAGAATATATATAATTTAACGTTGCCGGTAAAAGTATCCGAAATATCCAGGATAACTAACATAAATGTAACATTCCAGTCTAATGGAGCGAGTATCGACCGAGGGCTGGCGCGAGGCGGGCGCAGCGTTCGTTGGGTGCGTCACGCGGTTGTTGGAGCGACTGCTGGACTACCGCGCCGTCATGCAAGGCGCCGAACACAGGGATAAGAGGATGGCTGCCACTGTCAATTTACTTGTGAGTAATTTTTGTTTTGTAATGATTATTGAAGCGTGGGCGGGTGAGTACCCACTGAAGAGGTACATCCAACTAATCAGTTCAGATTGCGAGGTATCTCTGACTAGTCCAATATAGAATATACTCGTGAGCTTATATTATGATATGGATCTTAACACTTTCAAGGACAGGACGTCTAATGAAGTTCCGATCCCAAGATGTCATATTACCTATTATGACCCATCAATGACCTAAGATCTCTGTCCGTGAAAGGGTTAAAGAAACATCAAGATACTAGGGTCAGCTGGTTGTATATAGCTAGTTTCGACATTTAATATTACGATCTTAATTGTGGCATGTTAGGATCAAAAGTGCATTACATTTATCTCAACCTTTGCAATTGTACTTACGGGTCTGAACTTATTTGAATGTGTCTTTCCACAGAACTTCTACAAGAATGAGATAGATCGCAAAGAGATGTATCTTCGCTACGTATACAAGTTGCACGATCTTCACATCGCATCGGACAATTTCGTCGAAGCTGGCTGTACATTATTGGTAATTTTATATATTCTTCCTCTACCTTAGGTCTGGGTTTTACCTGGACCAATGTCTATCAGTGGCTGTACAACGCGGCAATGCCGCTAGCGTGATAGGTTTGTTTGGACCAGGTTAGACTCAGAGCTCAGAGACTTAAATTAAACGTGATGAACTTAGTACGTTTTTATTTTTTTGTAAGTTTTATTGTTATTATGATAAATGATTTTGGAATCATTACAGCATTTGCAGCTTACATATCATCTGTGCGCTTTGAAAACTATGTTGATCGAAGTTAATCTGAACCAATCTTCGGTATTTATAATGTGTTTTATTATCACTGCAGCATTATAGCGTTTTTCACAGGGTCCCCTTACCTAAACTGAAGATTTATCCATGGATTTATTAATGAAAAATATATTGATAAACAATTTATTGCAGCTGTACGCAGAAACGCTCAGTTGGGAAAGCGATCAAATTGGAGTAGATCCAGAATACCCTGACACACCCGAATGGAAACGCAAAGAAGCCATATACAATCAAGTCTTGCAATACTTCGATCGTGGAAAAGTAAGTTCTAAACTGCTTTATGGCATTTTATAGTGTGCTGAGGCACGAATAACGACAACCATAGCATTCTTCTTTTTTTACACCCAATGATCACCGAAAGCGGCTTTTATCCGTTCATATTTCGTTCCAGTGCTGGGAAAAAGGCCTGCCTCTACTTCGCGAGCTGGCCACGCTATACGAAGTGAAGCTGTGCGACTACGGGCGCCTGGCAAGCTGTCTGCGCACACACGCGACGTTCCTCGATTCAATTCTACAGCAACTCAGACCTGAGCCAGAGTATTTCAGGGTCGGCTTCTACGGGAAGGGATGTCCGCTATTTGTGAGGGTAAGTTGAGAAGTATGTCGAGAGCTTTTACACGAATGCATGCTTGCTCTGTCCATAAGGTAAAGCGTTTGTGGGCCACAGATAGTCCTATAACTACAGGAAACTGCGACTACGTGTCTGGTACTCTGTCTGTGCATGTACGCGACTTTCCTTGACTCAGTGCTGCAACAGCTGACACCCGAGTCGGAGTATTTAGAGTCGGCTTCCGGATTACTCCCGGAGCCGGATGTCCGTTCTTCCGGAAAATCATACTATTTTTGTCAGCTATGTAACTTCAGTGGGAAAACCTCCAATCGACTTCTCATTGCCTCTTCACTTTAATGGAAGAAAGCTTTAAAAAGAATAACGACACCGCTTTCAGTCTAATTACTATAGCTAAATCTTACAAGAAAATTGTGGTCATCCGATCACTATACCTTCCTTGACGTTCCAGAACAAACAATTCGTGTACCGCGGCCACGACTACGAGCGCATAGGTGCGTTCACACAACGCTTGCAATCGGAGTACTGTTCCGCTCACATCCTCATGCGTAACACACCGCCGGATGACTCCATCGTCGCCTCTGATGGACAATGTAAATATTACTGCCAACCAGATAGCTTGTAAAATTAAATCTAATTCCAAATCGCATGTTTAGAAATCATAAGGGGAGGAAAATAAGAACTTCCAGTTCGTGTATATACGTAAGATCGCTGGTCTACCACCACTCTGTGTTTCCACTCCCATTGTAGTTGAAAGGTTGGAATTGTGTCGTTTGTGTGCGTCATCATCATCAGGCCTCATACATCTTTTCTATATAATTTATACAGTGTCTAGAAGGCATTACTTACTTTTTAAGCCAATACGAGAGCACGAAATATGTGTGCGTAACAACGCTCGAACCGAATTCATACGAAAACGCGTGTAGAATGCGAACACCTGCATGTTTTCATGGTTGAAAGCGCAAACAAGTTTTAGAACTCAACTTTTCTATCATCTAGACATCCAAATCTGCAACGTGAAGCCGGTGGCATCACGCCGCAACTGGCCGTCTGGCGCGCCGGAGCCTGTCAAGCGGTTCTACGCCTGCAATGACGTCAACACCTTCCTCTGCGACCGACCGCTGCACAAGCCGCCCATTGACAAGGATAACGAGTTCAAGGTATATGATCACACACACACACACACACGTCAACATCATATATATGACACATCAACATCATCTCGTGAAAGTTGTATGATAGATAAACGAACTTGCTAACCCTAGTGTCAAAGTTGACATCGATCTATCAAAGAAGGTTGAGACCAACGACAAAAATGTGCTTTCAGCATGTAATGCTCTAACCAAATTAACGATTGCCTTACAAAATCACTTATGACATGTTTCTGAGAAGAAAAGAACCAAAGATCTGCATATCGTGAACTTAACGTTCTATACACTTGATCGCATTTTGACTGTTTGTTGACTGAGTTGAGGTGCAACACCTCGCTACACACAGTTATCTCGACCATTATAGTCGGCGATACGGTTCATCGTGTTGTTCTATTTGAAAGCTCAGGTGAAGCGTGAGTAATCAATTAATTTTGCTTTGCATGTATTTCTGACTTTCCCAAATGGGTTTATAATCGTGAGGTTATGTTGACGGTGCGTCCTTTTTCATTTTTACAGAGCCTCTGGATCGAGCGCACTACTCTTATCACGGAGAATGCTCTGCCTGGTATACTGCGGTGGTCCGAGGTTGTATCTAGATCCGTGGAAGAAATACCACCCGTTGAAGTAAGTTGTTTCTTTATCTGTTCAATATCATTTTCTAAAATCAAATCATACCATTTCTGACAAAGTCCCATTGTGTCAAGATGCCTAGATTGTTGTCATATTCATTACTTCATTCTGACATAATTGTATCAGATTTTGTATTTGAATGATTTTGTTGGACAAGAAAGAAAACTCATCCGTCTTTTCTAACATGATGCACCATCATATGGGCCGGTCATACTATACACCATATCAATTTTAGAACTTTGTATAAAAAGTGACTACACGTTCTTTTTGTTTACTTCTAGCTCTGTCTGCTGTAAGTGAATTTTTGTATGTATGTATGTAGGAAATCACATGTAAAAATTTCCGTTGTATTCTCCAGTTCGCCTGCGAAACCATGGAAGCGACTGAACGCGAGCTCCGCAGCTTAATCTCTCAATACACCGCGGACCCGACTAGAAACATCAACCCGTTCTCCATGCGACTTCAAGGCACGATTGATGCGAATGTCCAAGGAGGCATATCCAAATACGAGCAAGCATTCCTTACGTCAGAGTTTGCGAGGACTGCGACGCCGAGGGAAGCGGCGGCTGCGGCCAAGTTGAGGAGACTGGTGGCGTCGCAACTGGCTGTAGTCGACGCCGGGTTGAACCTGCACGGAAGACTCGCACCGGAGGAAGTCAAGCCATTGCATAGGTAAGAAACTTACTGTCTTATTCCAAGATTGAAGAAGAATGCTGCATCGCGTACGTCCTACGGTTTATTAAAGGGACGTCTGTGATCTTCAGTGTGTTTTATAAAGGCTTTTTTATGTTGTATATTCCAAAGTTACTAATCTCCGGCAGTTATGAGGGTTCATTGAAATCCCCCGCGCGTAGTAAGCGCGATTGCATGTCAATTCAGCTAGAGTGATACAAAAAAATGGCAGACAATCGAATTTTGTTCACATCCTGGACTCCCTTCCTTATTCTGATTTATCACTAGGCTGACTGCTAAAACTACAGTGGGATCAAAATGTGCTAATAAAAATAATAATTCATTATTACAGACGCTTGGTGGAAAGATTCAATCAAATGAGGCAAAACTTGGGTCCTGGATTAGCTCGCGCAAGACGACAGCTATCAGAGAGTATCGTCAAGTAAGTATATTCCACGTAGGATATAATGGTTTATTTTAATGATCAAATCAAATCAAAATCAAAAAATCAAAAATGTATATTTATAAATTCAGTCGTACATTAGTTTATTGGAGTTTCCTTTTAAGCAACAAATTGCCTGTGTCAGGAAAAACTCCGCTCTTCCAGTGTTTGTTATTATCAATAAAGAAATATTGTAATGCCATAGAAATTTAAACAAAACAATAAAAATAAAATAATAGTATTTTATGCAACAGTTGTATAAGAAGGGTCAAAAAATGCGAGTGGCGTGAGTTGCGATGTGAGCCTTGGCGAACATCGCAATAAGAGACGCCACGAGCATTTTTTGACCTAGTTATACAACGTTGCATACAATACTTTTTCTACGACGACGTAATTTTAAATGAAACAAACGAAACACAAAAATCTTCCAATTTATTTTCCAACGCGCGGGAAAATGGCGGCAAATGTATACTTTTTTTTTATAGTATATCTATGGCACCAAACAAAGTAACGGTGCCAGTTTCCAGGTCAAAAAAAAAAAAACAACAACAATGCTTTTTTGGCGACATTATAGTACAGTTACACTTTGTAAACAATGCTTTTATAGGCCATAGAGCGTACACTTTTTCAAAGAGTTTAATTATGTATGTACTTATATTAGACGTTTTGGTTATTTAAATGCCAGATTAAAGTAGAGGAGTAGAAAAAAGAACATAAACAATAGAAGTAAAATTTGTGTATGTGTGTGTGTGTGTGTGTGATGGCGATAATGATCTATTTTATTTATTATATGTGTAATTTCTAACTGTAATCATTGTTTTAGCACACCACTACCACCGGTTCCTATGATGGACAAACGATCTCAAAGCATCCAGCAGAGCGACAGCTTTTACGAAGATAGTCATCTGTATAACAAGCCTATTGTAAGTGAATGCCAATAATTTGTTATTTACCTAGGTATGTCAGTGTTCTACCAAAAAGTTGATGCCTACATATTGTTTTTCCTTTCTCGTGTCCTATCTTTTAAAATTGCGATGAAAAGATTCGCCAATCTATGTGACGTTGGCTCGGAGTGACTCCTTTTTTGTTTAGGCCGGTCGTACTCGTTGGTAGTTGGTTGGTAGGTTGATTGATTAGTTGGTTGATCGGTCGTAGGGAGCGTTTTTGTATGAATTCATCTCTTATGAACACGCAAGAGCAATAGTATGAGAGTGCGCACACTGGGCGCAAGTTGGTCGTAGGCATACGGTGAAAATGCGTCCAAAGTGCGACTGGCTTTACACGGAGTAGTTACTTTACCCAACGGCGAGCAGGGTTACGCCTTTCTAAAATTACTCTGTTTCCTGCAGTACTCAATGGAAGACGCGTGCGAGCAGCAGAGCAGCATAATGTCTCACAGCGTGCCGGTGAGCGACAACCGCGAGACAGTATCAGACGACATGGTCAAGTCTGCGCCGCCGCTGCCCGCCAGGCCTAAATCAGGTGATCCAAGGAGCCCGACGCGACCTCAGCTGGAGAAGTATCGGTGAGTTTTATTAATATTTCAGCTACGAGTATAGGGCTCTCATACATCATAGAAGCCGGACGTTAAACGACGACATAATTATATGAAGGACTTCGACCAATAGACTCAGCGAATAATATCTACGCAGATAAACATCCAACGGTTATTGATCCAATCCTGACCTCACTCAAGGAGCCCGATATCGTGACATTACTGGAGAAGTATCCGTAAGTTCTGTTACTTTGTTACGGCTCATATTCTTATACCTGATTTTTCTGTTTTTCGTGTGAATTGTGAGGTTGATGACCGGAGAGTTGTTACTGAACCGCCAAATGCCTCTAATATCACGTATACTTTGCCACTAGATGGCCACATTATAGATATGCAAGAGCCACGGAGGTTCTCCCTAAACGGATCTTGAATTTTGACATAACCTCAATATATCGCAGCCGCAAATGACTTCTGATATCGTTCATAACTTAGCCTGGAAGGCCACATTATGGACACGCAAGAGTTCTGGAGCCTATCCCTAATTAATTTTAAATATTGACCTACTCTCAATGATACTGAAAGTAAGTTGAAATAGCTCCTGCCTCTAGAAGAATCTACCTGACTGAAATATCTCAAATAAATTGTTCTTTTTGTCAATGTAATTCCATTAATTCCAGCGATTCAATTGACGGCGAGGTAGTGGAGACCCGCCGCCACAGCCGCGCCTCCTGGAGCGAGCCAGGCGACGCGCCGCCGCTGCCGCCGCGAGTGTCAGGTCGCTTGATGCATTTAATTTTGTGAAGATCAACATTACGGACACGTTAGGTTTTTCATCGGGTTCCCGTGTCCAGGAGTCGCGTTGGTCCACACGGATGCCTTCCGATTTTTGAATCGGGATGCCTCCTGCTACCGAATGTAATAACCCTGACGTACCCAACCCACAACAGCGTGGTGGAGTATGCGAGTATGCTCCTTACCTCCTCCGGTTGATTGAGGGGAGGCCTGTGCCAAACCTGTGATGTATATATTCTGTTTATGTTGTGTATGTATGCATTGCCATCTCCCTAACATTTATCCCGTTTCTCAATGGTATGAATAATACCTTCAGGTTACAGGACGCAGGACTAAGTAACTCTATAATAACAATCTGTCATCAACAGGAGCAGACAAAGCGCGTACATGGAACGAGGCCCCGCCCGCGATACCGCGCCGCGCCACTCGCAACCTGGACGCCCCCGACGACCGGCGCTGCGACGACGCGCGCGACTCCGGCGTCAGTATCGACCACAACTACACCAACGCCGACGAACACAGGCACAATCATAACGGTTTGTATCATGTACTTTTATATTTAGTCGCCTATAGTGAAAACCACTTAAGCGCCTTTATGAAAAAAGTAATAGACCTTTCGTGATGAGTTTTCAACCACGGAGGACAATATATGGCAAAATAAAAGACTACTATCATATTGATAATAAAGGTAACAAATTGAAGAATAGTCCAGATTTCAAGACATTCGGTCTTGACTTTAAAACTTTGCCATGTTACCACATCAAGATTTGACATTCAATGTAGATATTCCGGCGGGCACCTTTGGTCGGGGGACATTTTGGGGGTATTATTGTATGATTTATGTAGATATTTATTTATAACAATAGTCTCTTCTTCCCCAGATCTGGATCTAACAGTAGACTCGCTGCGCTACGAGGAAATAATCTCGATGATGTCTGAGCCGCTGCGGGTCGATGAAGACGACATGCCGCCACCTATACCACCCAAGGGGCTCGGACACCTCAGCAGCTTCGACTCAGGACATCATGAGAACGGGGAGTCCAATTGCTAAGTACATATATGACCTTATGACATACGATAGAATAGTTACGGATCCAGAAGTTTGGTTTCCAGAAGGGGCGTGGTTTCAAATTGTACTGGGATCTTAGTCAAGTTACAACAATTATTAAAAAAATGTATGGAATTGTCTGTCACTTTAAGTCAATCCCATACATTCATATCACTGTCACTATTGGTTGTCGTAATCGTTTTCAACTTGGCTAAACCCCCCGTATTACTAAGTAGGTGATTCTGGCATACGAAAAAACTAAGGCAAATTATTATTATTATTAACGTTACCACCAGAGTATCGCGAGACGAAAAGCCATAACGTGTTGTGAAAACAAAGCTTATGGGGCTATTAGTGATTGAGACAACATTTAGAATACTGTCGTTATTACGACGCGTCAAGTTAAAAGTACAGAAAGAATACATCTAAAGCTGAACTAACACTAACGATTAAAAAATTACGGGGCATGTTCTAATTAAAAAATATAAATAAAGACTTCCTATATTTGGTCTTCGTATATCGTGTTGTAAAATTAATTATTAGGTATCGGGAAAGCCAGTTGATTGACCGGCGTAGAGAACGACGCAGCTAGAATAGCTAACGCCTGTGGCATTGTTCATAGCATTCCCGCTCATAAGTAACATTGCTTATGTTATTGTAGATGTAACCTTCCAAATAACCAATGCAATTGAATATGGACTTTATTTATAAGCGAAATATACGATTATTTCGGTAGGTGCATATCATTCTTTTAGGTATAGAAACGTGTGATTTCTGAGATTTTTTCGCGAAGATATGCATTTAAGTTAAACTTCCATACATCGGGGCCATAATAACAGGTGATAAACGTTATAAAATATGTTCTAGGGTTAATTTACCAAAATAAAATTACTTTTCACTACCTTTTGACGATAGTACCAATCGAAACACGGAATGGAATTTAAACGTTATTTTATGACCAAAAATATTATTTTATTGATTATTTTTTATCTAATCATTTGAAATTGGAATTGATAAAGGAATGAATTAATTTTAAATTTTATTTTAAATGTATTTTTATTTAATTTGGAATTGGTATGTGATAATGAATGCTAAAACTGAACTGTTTCCTAGATGAAAGTATTAATTTTAAATTAGGTTTACGAATTATTATGAAGTAGGTTACGCCATTACACTCCTATCAAACCGTAATCATGTTTTCCTTAATCTATAGAAGAATTTTGAGTTTGGCAAAAGAAAGTAGAAAATCAATTATCTTATAACTTGTACTCTTTATTGCCAAACATTAGTATAGTAAGCTGTTTGCCGTACGAAAAATTATGGGCGATTCTTTCTATGCTCAAAACGCACTCGATAGTTGAGTTTAGTCACAAATTCTACAATGTGCGCGCAACCTTAAGTCTGATGTTATTTTCAACACTAGACTCTTATAAATAGCTGATTACACTTCTTAAGTACATAAATAACAATGCAATATAAAGAGAAAAAGATAGATAAAGGAAGATATACATATTAAAGGTAAATGCGTATCCAATACAGTAACGTAATGGGTATTTATTCTATTGACTGATCCGCCAATTTATAAGAGTCTAGTACATCTTACAAACCAATGGTGCAATTTTATTTAGTATTTTATATTATTATACTTATATTATAGTCTAAGTATAACGGCTTACATTTTTGTAGGCATAACAAGTATACTATATTTCACAATATACATTTCTTCAAAATATACAATCATTTCATTATACATTTTTTATCTAAGTGGTTTGTGTAATGATAGCTAACTTAACTGATCTCGCATTTTTCGATAATAACTTTTATAAGCGTGTATATTCAAGTAAATTAACGATAATTGTCTAAATAAACTATTGTTCTAAATTTCGAAAAAATGTGCTATGAGTAGGGTTGACAGTGCTTAGAGAACATGATGAAATGACATAAACAAATTCAAGTATAAATACTTCTCAGTGGCAGAAAACTTGTATTATACAGCTAGTATTTTATTTACATTTACATACATAAACTCACGCCTAGTTCGAATCTTTTTTTTTTGACGAGACTTATTGTGGATTTGCCGCAGATGGCATTAACTAATTGGCCGGACAAATGGGGAGCACTGAAGGCTCTCACCCGGTACAAAATTTAAGACAACAAGCCTGAGGGTGGCCTGTTGGGCGCGAACCTCGGCTCAGGGCGTCGTTTGAGAGGAAGAATATTTGAAAGAATTAATCTTCTCTAGTGGGTAGATAGCGATAAGCGCTGATTGAGGGAAATCGTCAACCACGCCGGCGGGGTCGGTATCGAGGTTCTGAAGCTATTTCCCATCGGATACTTGGATCCTGACACACTTCTCTTGCTTCAGTTCAGAGTAGGTTGTACTATAAATAAACCTTTTATGAGGACATCTCTAATTTGGTCATTGTACGTCTTTCTAGGTTTAGGTATTTTATTTACTTACTTTTAAAGTAAAGAAGTGCATCCAAAGCCATGAAAGTGGCTATAGTATCACTTAATTTTTGAATGGTTTTGGTGATTGTTCAACGCACTGTCTTCCCTATCTCATTTGCTTTGAAGTGTAGTATTTTTGCGAAAAGCGAGTATAACAGTTACGAGTAAAAAACGCAACAGTCTTTCTTGCAAGTCTTTCCAATAACCAAGTGATATTTTCATACTATACAATGATACTGTAGTATTTTTTATCTTGTAGCTCTAAGTATGTTAGCGAGTTGACATCTCCAACGAACAACCAATTACTGTGTCTATTTAGCCGTATGTTATTTCTGCTGCGGAATACTTGGAAAGTAAATTATATCAAGTGTTTAAAAGATGTTGGATAAATGACGAATATATATGGTTAGTTTCCAACTAGTCAAATCAGTTTTTACTAAACGTAAAAAATGAAATGACTATGTAATTTGTATGAAAAAGCACACTGTGACGTCATTGGAAAACGTGATGAAATGTCGGACTTATTACCACGCTTTTCTTGATAAAAATTCGTAAATAAGTTAAATAGAAAATGTTTTTCGTCAGTTTTAGGTCAGGGTCGTTAAAAAGGCCACATCTGAAAAGGCAATATTGCTATTTGACATTTGTTTGCATTGCGCACTTTTTATATGCCTTTTTAACCCCCCTGTCTTTATATAGTAATCAGAATTTCAATTATAGTAAAATATGTGCATTGCTAGTAAACGTATTTTGTAAATACTAATCAAATATACTTTTGTTTTAACCATAGTAGATAGCTATTTCTATTACTTATTTACGAATACGTCGCGACATTAATTATCTTTCAACAACTTTTATCCACAAGAGAAGATAGGAAGTGACATCTAACACATAACAATATAACACATAACATACGACAAGCTCACGACTATATCCCAATTGGGGTAGTCAGAGGTACATCCATCGCAAGATGAACTAAGTACTCACGCCTCATTGAGCTTTCTGTTAGACCAACTTTGTGTTTCCGTTGTGTATTATTTCAAACACGGATATAATTTATCTTCCACGTGTTTCAGCAACACAATGCAATCATGAAACTGTTTACAATTGTATTTTACTATTACTATTGTGTAGTGTTGACGTAGTTGTATGCCTGGACACTATTTTGTATATTAGAAATGATAAGATTTAACTCATTAATTGACACATTTGATAAACTTATCTTTTTTCTTATATTATATTGACCGAAAAATATAGTTCAGTTGGCAACATTTCAAAAGAAGTTGGTTAGGTAACGGCTTTATTGACTCGAATAAGAAAAAACTTGCACGGAATACCAGTTACAAAAGAAAATATTATCCTACATCCTAAAATATTTATCCTCGCCGAACTGAATATCTTAGTATTTGAATTAAAGTTTTCTTTTTTACGACAAAATTTTATCAAATGTGACAAAGTTTTTATTACCTATCCTAAACTCGATTTCTATATGTGCTTTTATAATAAAAACATACTTATTCAAATATCATGCGTGTAATGTTTAAATCTGAGAATAAGCTACGAGAAGGTTGAATGAGATATTTAGGATTTTTTTTGTTTCATTTTACCAAAGTTACACAATGTTTCGGATATGATTTATTACGAATTGCTTCTAGGAAATAGTGTGCTGATTCAAGTACACACCATCTGATTTAAAATTATACCTGTCATTTTCTTATCCGCCGAAAAGGAAAGGGACGGATAATCGACAGGCATAAAATTTATGGAACACACGTCAATTTTATGCACAAATCTAAAACAACCTAAAAAATTTACATTAGCCAATAACCCGACAGAATTCAGTTGACAGCACACGTCAAACGGGTTGCGTATCAGCGAGATTCCTATATGATTCGCCCGCGTTATACAATCATTCACTCATTCTTTTTAAAATGAACGTTGGAACTTTCCTTTTCGGCGGATAAGAAATTGACAGGTATAACTTAAAATTAGTTGGTGTGTACTGGAATTAGCACCAATGTGTCGCTGTACAACAAATATTAAGTTACCTAGGTTTGAATGGTTTGACTGATATACTCTAGTTATTTAATGAATTTATAAAGTGTGATTGAATATTGTATTCTTTTACGTTAATGTTACTATATTTCTCAGTAGAATAGTCTTTAAAATCTTTAAAATTAAATATCATATTGTATAGACATACAATATGATATTTAATTTTAAATTTGTAATCGTACATACCAAAAAATTCGTCAGATAATCTTGTAATAATGAAATTATTATCTCCAATTGATTTGTATTTTATCTTTATGGCGTCATGCAAGTTGACTCTCAAAGACATTTTTCATTTCCGTTCCGTTTCAGTTCCATTAATTAATTATGCGCAATTAAGTTAGTTAATATAATAAATAACCTAAAAACAGAATACTTAATGGCGAGTGGATGTGATCTTAAGAAAAAGTCATTCCAATTTTTTTTTATCAATATTATATTCATAAGCTCATGCCATTTTCCTTGTTGAGAATTTACAGTGTAAAAAAATCAATTCAGCTACTTTCAGGGTACCATATTATTATAATGTGGTATGAAAAGTAAAAAAAACCTACTTCTTCTTTTATGACGAAGACAAGGTATTTACCTACATGCATTGTAGGGTCAGTTAATAAAAAAATATATAATATAAATTTGTCTAATCTATTTTATTAGACAAAGTTATACTAACATTTTTTTTTTTCTATAAATTGTGTACAAAATAGTCGATATCACTTGAATTATCTTGGAATTCAACATGAAATAACTGAAATTTCTCAAATTGTATGGCGCCATGTATTTTGTAATTCATGTGTGAATTGTGTAACAGTATGGCTCAAGGTACTGTTTGTGATCGTGGGATGTTGGTGTGAGCTGACGATGTCTAGGTGTAGTGTAGACGGTCGCCAAAATAAATTGTCCAGTACAAAGTGTAGGGGATATTTTGAACGTAACTATAGCAGTGTAGCCATTATCGAAACGTGTATGTAAATGGGCGAAATAAATATTTAGATGGAAGCATGGTCTTGGTGTTTTACTGCCATGTAATTTGGCTTCAACCATAATCAACTAGAAGGCACACCTGTGCACTAACCAAGGATGATGGTAGGAAGAATTTTAAAATAAACGTCACTTGTTGAGAGTGCGTACATATAAAATGATTATCGAAAGCAAAAAACATTACGTGCTGATTTTTATATTGAAAAAACTGACAGACATTTTACATAAAAAAATCTGCTCGTAAAGTTTTTTGCTTTCGATAATCATTTCATATGTATGCACTTTCAAGTGGCCCTTCGAGAGCTAGTAGGCAGAAGACAACTCAGCCTATCGCCAATCAATGGTCCATTATGGGCACTATGTAGTTTATTCTCCCTCAGTCTTTGAATAAAGAATACTACGTATATAACGATAACGTTCCTCCCCGCACCAATTGGTCTCGGCCGCCGATGTCACCCCCTCTGGGTCATACTTTAGTTTTTAGTGCCGTAAGCCGCTAAAGAGAAAGAGGGAGCGCACGTACTGTTTGTCTTGCTTGCACTGCAACAAACGGTAAGAATGAGTGTATTTACTTACTTTAACTTTGCTTTGGCGAAGCCCTTGTGAAAAGAAGCCAAATCACTTTACAAATTAATGCATATAGGCTTAAATCTAAGTCAATTATTGTATTTAGTTTTAGTACCATTTTTGATTGTTCCTATACAGAGACATAGTAGCTAAGCTCAAAAAAAAAGTTAAAAAAAAAAATGAATGAGATATTTGCATGAAATGTTCGGGGTGTGCCACAATCCAGCTAAGAAATTCTGTCAAAGTTATAATAACTTACCTACCCCCATTGACTTATAAGTAGGTAAATTATGAATAACAGATATTTGCAAGTAGGCTGTTTCTAAACGTCGCCATCCCCGGCGGCTGTGCGGCGCAAGCGCAGTGTCATGCGAATCGATTATTGTATTTACGAGCGGATTTCTAAATAATAACCGCTCTCGGCCTATAATTGAAGGTAGTCAACGCGAACACCGCGCCACGCCCACCACGGGTATACATGAGAGTGGCTTCCGATAAGTTAACAGCTGCTTGGTTTACTAGGTAGTATCGACTGTCGTAAAGTTAAAAGAAAGAATAAAATTTCATTTTTATAAGTTATATTCGAACAATCCAGTCTTGTACCTGCGTATTTGGTGTGGTATTTTCCGTCCTTTACCTCCATAGGTATAAAGTACATAAATAGTCACGTCGACAATTCATATCGAGGAGACACGTAGGTATACTTTTGACATAGGTACTTAGTGCGGGAATCTGATATACTTACGCGGATACCCGCGTCTTAATCTGGTAAGAGTCATCTGGTAGGTATTTTAGGAATCTAATAGAGAAAAATGTCTCAAAATTAGCTTTGCAAAAAGCTGTAAGATACCCACAAGGTAAGACAAAGACTTCGAAGATAAATCCCCAGACTAAATACCACTAGACACATGATAAGTTCTCAAGACTCCGCCCCCGCTGCCCTTAATGGACGCTCGGATATGTTTGACAAAATTTGACACAATAATGAGAGGGAAGGGACCTGACCGCAACATGTTACATTGTTACAACATGCTCATTCATTGCAGCGAAAGTGACGCACTTCATTTACAACACAGACCACGGACGAAATAGACTACCTACGCATGTTAGTCTATATAGGTTTACCTTAAAAAAAAAACATAAGTAATATTATTTATTAGCAATAGCACAGTTGGCTCGACCATTATAGACGACGATACAGCGCACCATTTATCACGTTGGTTTAACTAAGAGAAGCACAGAATGGAAGAAAGGTTGAAGGGACAAGTGAGCGCAAAACGCGCCATACAGTATGAGCAAATAGTTCATACTTCATCTTTGCACTCCACTCGTCCGCAAACTTTACGGCGCACGGAGCTCCGTCCTAATCATAGGAAAGCTAATTTTTTTTCTATGCTCGGCTATTTATCAAAAATTACTTTTGTATGCAGTAGCTTACGAAAAGTAATAATAAAATTGCAGCCTATCACATAAAATATTCATTGCCGATAATGTGGCTATGGAATTTGAGAAGCAGTAGAGCTGTCGTAGTTATCTGTTTGCAGGAGTACCTAGTAGTAAAAGCGAGCGGGGTTGAACCGGCTACAGCGTTCTTATACAAAATGCACGTTAGGTTAGGTTGCATCGTCTTCTATTCCGTAAACAGAAAGATCGGTAAGGGATGGGTGCTTAGTTCGTCTTGCGATGGATGTACATTGGTTTAATATGGATGTACCCTGACTACAACTGCACCTCATCATCATCATCAGCCCATTAACGTCCCCACTGCTGGGGTACGGGCCTTCCCTATGGATGGATAGGGAGATCGGGCCTTAAACCATCACGCAGGCTCAGTGCGGATTGATGGTTATTAACGACTGCTAATGCAGCCGGACCAACGGCTTAACGTGCCTTCCGAAGCACGGATGAGCTCGAGATGAAAACTTTTTTTTGTGGTCACCCATCCTATGATCGGCCTTTGCGAAAGTTGCTTAACTTCAACAATCGCAGACCGAGCGCGTTTACCGCTGCGCCACCGAGCTCCTCAACTACACCTAGATAGTCGTAAGCTTATATGATACCTCACGCCTATTTCCCACTAGGGGAAGACAGGAATTAGCCATAGTTAGCCATTATGTAGATAAAACAATCTACTTTCTGAAGCGATGTCTAGTTCGTTTTAGGTCTGTGTTGACGAGCGGTCTCAGCTGTAGCAGATGTGTCAATTGAGACATGTTCGTCGTGTAATTTTCACGTCTCCTTAAGGTCCCGTCTCATCACACTCATAGTATCCAGTAGATGTTGAAGTCACCTGCGTTGTTCTACTTACACACCATTAAGACACCTTCAAAATTGTTATAAAAGTCACAATAATTTTGCTGTTCAGTGTTCATTTTGTTCAGTGCTCAAAAGAGTGCTTATTAAAGGAATAAGATCCTTTAAAGTTGAGTTGATACTTGATGACTGTTATTAGGCATTAATGTTTATTGCTGTATTTCTTTTTCTTATCGTGTGGGTTGTGAGGTGGAATACCAACCTCATCAACCCTGGTGTCAGGGTTATTACTGAGCCGCCAAAGGCCCCTGACGTGGCTCATGTAACGACTACATACTTACATCATAAGTAGTAACCGGGACCAAGGCTTAACGTGCCTTCCGAAGCACGGATCATCTTACTTTCGGACAATCAAGTGATCAGCTTGATATAAGTACGTAGGTATACTTGGTATATAGATAATTTAAAAAAAAAAGTTTTCAAAGTAATTATTGAGACTTTACAATAATATTACACATAACATAAACAGCATAATAGTTCCACTGTTGGGCACAGACCTCCTCTCAATGGGGATATGGAACGTACTCCACCAAACTTCTCCACTGCGGACTGTGGACACCGGGGTTGATAAGCAGCATGATAGTTACACTTTACAGAAACATCTTACCTGCTGACTAAGCTCCTGTTTGTAAATAATTTACATACTTAGATAACAAAAGCACAACTCAACCTACTTCCTAATCGCTATTACTTTTTCTAAGCTTTAATATGACTCGTAGAACGACCGCAAATAATTGCTAAGCAAACAAAAATTATTGCTATTAAACTGATCACTGATGCTTCTTGCCCCTTAATGCACTAATTGCAACGCATTATGAAGCAAAAAATATTGGAAATAAAAAGTGGATCCAATACGTACGTTGAATAATGAAAAAAATACGGCAAACACCTGCCCGTTGGCAACAATTAATAACAATTACACTTCCATGTGCCAATAATAAGGGCTGATAAAATCGTATCACATATCCCTGTTTGTATAACTAGACGTCCATTGACTGTATCAACGATTATCAGCTCCATAACCAGTTAAGTACTTTATTGTTGGGATAATTTATATATCCAGTTCTTTAATTTTTATATACTTACTTTTTTATTTATAGATACAGACACTCGTAAGTAACATAGATGAACTCAGGCAGTTAGTCCGTATTGGAGTAGGTAAAGCGGTCAAAAGCGTTAACACCTTGAGCACTCGTGTGATGCTGGTGTAGTGGACGAATGTATTTACTTACACACTATCTACTTACTTATACCCGTATATACTTTAACTTATATTGTCAATGTATCATACCTAATAAACGCATCGCGTTGACATGGCGACACTGCCAGGATCCAAGTGGAGGTGGTATTTAGGAGATGAATCAAAGTCGGAGGTTGGTAACGAACTGCGTTTATTAGGTATGACACATTGACAATATAAGTTAAAGTATAGGTATACGGGTAAAAGTAGATATATAGTGTGTAAGTAAATAGATTCGTCCACTACCCTGGTGTCAAATTATAAAGTCTGTAGAAGTTACACTGCTGCAACGAAATTCACAGAAAAACTTAATGCTCAATTTAACATTGCAAACTTTTCAAAATAAAGAAGAAGTCTGACATTATTTATGTGTCTAAAGCTGTCAACGTTTCATTCAAAGTTATCAAATAATCTGTTTCAACTTTGAATCTATATTTTACATTGAGCATTTAATAAGCTGCCACGATGTCTATCGTCGCTCTGCCAATGGAGTCCAACCCTGAAACTATGAACAAGTACCTGCATAAATTGGGTGTCTCGGATACTTGGCGAATGGTGGACGTCATGGGTCTCGATCCCGACGCTCTAGCCTGGGTGCCAAGACCAGTCCTAGCAGTTGTGCTGCTCTTCCCACTCTCCGAAGCCTACGAACAACATAGAAATCAACAAGAGACTGATCTCGTGAAGAAAGGAGAACAAGCCCCCAAAGATGTCTTCCATCTCAAACAAGTCCTCAGCAACGTCTGCGGCAACATAGCTCTGGTCCACAGCGTCGCTAACAATATCACCAACATCGAACTGAAATCGGACGGTTTGCTAAAGAAGTACTTAGACGACGCTAAAGACCTCGACGCCGCAGCCAAAGGAGTATTGCTGGAGAATTCAACTGCCATCCTAGAAGCGTACAAGGAGATAGTTCGTTCTGGAAGCGGTCAGGGTGCGAATGAAGAGGAGCCAGTCAATAACCACTTTGTCACGTTCATCCATAAAGACGGCCAGTTGTTCGAGCTGGACGGGCGCAAGTCGTTCCCCATCAACCACGGGCCCACCACGCCCGACAGCCTGCTCGAGGACGCTGCCAACATCTGTCGCCAGTTTATCGATAGAGAACCCGACAACATTGGCTTCAATGTCGTAGCACTAGTACAGTCTCCGTAGACTCAATGCTTTCCTTAGCATCTATTCATTACTTTGTTATCTTGCTTATTAATTAGTCATTAATTAAAGTAACCTCAAGAAATATAGTATTTGGTTGTTGTATCATCGCTAACGAACAATCGGTCCGCAGTGACGTGACGACCGGCGAAGCGCGCGTCACGCGATCCACTGCATGGCACTTCGAAAAATGGCGTTCATTAATTCTGTTCATTAGTGGATACCAGAATATTCAGCCAGCGCACGCCGCAGTACGGATATCGATTTAAGTCTTTAATTCATAATTAATCTGTCCGGCCGCAACAAATCGCCTCTCGATGTTCGAAACGCTGGCCCACGTCTCAATTAAGAAATCCGCACAGAGTCGCAACACGGCTCCTGCATTCCTCCTTAAAATTCTCTATCTTCGGAAACTACTTAAAAATTCGCTTCGCCTCCGTGGCCCGGTGTTCAATCGGGTCGATATAACTTCATTTAAAAACGAGCAATCTTGTCGAAGATAAGAGCTGGCGAGAAAACAACGAAGAGCAGAGCTCGCCACACGCGGCAGCGTCGCGCTCTACAAAAAGACAAACCAAAGAAAGAACTCCAAACTTTTAAATGGAACGCGAGAGAATTCTCCCCGTTAACTATGTCGATACTGGGAAGGACGCGACATCGGTAAGTCACGTCACCAAATAAATGACGCTGGCCCTGAAATAAATATATAAATATTGTGTAAATAAACAAAATAATGCGATGGGGACCCGAAATGCTTTAAATATTCAAATGAAGCGAGCCGAGGTGAAATACGAAGGTGCGCTCGCTCGAGTTGAGCCCAATTAAATCGGTGCCACTGAGGTAGAAAATAAAAACAAAAGGAGGATGACGGGGGTCCGGCGCATTTTTCTCATGAGTATTATTAGCGCGATGTCAACCCACAAAAAATGGAGTTAGAGGCTTGTCGTGGCTGCGATCATTATCGATAACATCCCGCGTTTTGTATTGTTTTGATAAGTGTGATGCTGCGCGCCCCGACGTTTTGTTGACGTTTACACTCGCCATACACGGGTGATCGATATGGGGCGAACGTACCGACCTGTGGCTGGTGGCTGGACTACCTACGTTTTGAGTACCTGCACTGCCTGCCGCCTGCTAGTATTTATGTAAGCTAGCCGGATCGCGTGATGGACGTCAATCACCTTCTGACAAGTGTGTGGATGGATAAATGGGTGAAAAAACAAAAGTTGTGTCAGTGCGGCCATGGTCATTAGTCACTGGTGCCTGGTGAGAACAGATTTAATATTTGCCTATAAATCAATTACGGCCGCGTGTGGAGTCCGCTTAACGCCCTATTATAGAGCTCCTTTCTTCTCCGTATGATAAATTGCTCGCGTGCGATTGCACTGTAACAAACACTCATACGTATCAACTAATTGCAAATCTGACTAAGCCATGTCAAGCTTTCAAGTAGGTACCTTATAATCGTTATGCTAATATGGATGGTATGAGGCGCAGATAATCCGGATACAAAAACTTGAACGTTGTTTAAAAAATGTCCTGTTACAAAACCCGATGTTGTGGTGAGTAGGGCATCCGTTCGCTCCACATTACTATAAACAACGCTCTACCCGGAGCAGAATTCTGACTACCTCGCCGTAATATATTGTAACTTATGTTAATATTAAGAATGTATTAAGTAGAGTTTCATTAACACCCGTCGTAACCTCCGCAGCCGCTCGATTTGTCCAAACAAAATACGTTTATTCCAGACAATGACCGTCTAAGTGCTTATTGGGAGTACTCTCTACCACTGGATCGTCTGAATTGTACCATTTTTTAAACATTGGCGTGTGTATTGCCGTGTGATGATGTTAGTCGTAATATATGTGGTGATAAAGAGGCAGTGTACGTCGTGTTAGAGGGGAAATGGTAGACTGTGGTTGTTCCTGATGGAGGCACGCTGCGGGGGTCCCGAGTGGCCTACCGACGCTCATCACTATTCAATAAGCTCCATTTATTGAAATTACATAATTTGTGTGTGAATAATGACGATTGTGATGAATCTTCGTGGGCGATACAAGCGACTTAAACCCGATTAACTTTTGACCGCAGCTTGATATTAATAAGCTGTCTACACTCGGCAGTTCGTAATCACATGGAAATAGTCTGCGTTTAGCCTGTAGTGTAGACCATTGATTACTGACAGCATTTATTTGAATGAATATTTAATGTTGTGAGTCTAAAACCTTACTTAGACAGTTTTAGTAGGTACTAACCGGGCTAACCTAACCTGACTCTTGGACTAGACCGGTTTTAGAAGGGTTTTAATACCCGTATTTCCGCCTTTACTATACGTTAAGAAGTTAGAATATTATTTTTATCACTTCATACTTATATGGCATCCATTTTTATGTGCGGTTCGTTTTATTACTGTCACGAATCGTTAGCTTAAAAACGTTTTAAGTATATTTTGAATTTGATTTCCTTTCATAGCAGAATGTCCTTTTCACAATATGCATTTGGAAGTAAAATCTGCCTTCATTATATATTTATTTATGGAATATAGCCAAGCATTTCACAACAATCTCACCTGACGGGAAGTAACGATATGGCTGAAGATCGGACTTGTTTCCCCAAAAAATGCTTATTCATTCTTACCTTGAAGAGGTCCAGATTGCACTTCATCTAACCCTCCCTGATCCTTTTATCTAAGTAGTTTATAAAAAAATATCCCAGTTTAATTTGTACCAGTACAAAAATTTTTCGATCATTAGCATTTCATATCAACATAATTCTAATATTGGGAATGTCCTTAGAAAAGGTTTGGTACGATCTAATCTGAGCTGGCCTGCATGTATGAAACGATTAATGAATGTGGAGGAAGCAGAGAAAGTATACTAGGATCAAAACAAATTGAATTCTATAGTATCTGCTTCCACTGGTGGGAAATAGGCGTGAGTTTATGACAAATCATCATTAATTTAACAGCCACGCTCTTATCGGTGTAGCATTCTCCACTCTTGTCTATCAAGGGCCAATTCCTTGACTTCTTTATAAGACACGACGTTCGCCTTCTCTTTAATATGTTCCATGTAGGCCTTCCCCTTCCTCTCCTTAACGTACGTTTCAAGGCAAGATAGAAGGAAAGAGAGGAAGATGAGTTTATGTATGTACGTATAATTCCAATACGCAAAATGAGGAAAATATTACTTATATTATCTACAACTTATCATGTTCTCAGAGAGAAAAATTCTGACTCGGACGGGACTTGAACCTGCAGCTCTTGTTTGTTTGTTTTTGTTCTTGTTTTGTTTTTTTTTCTATTTAAATTTTCTATTTGTGAGTTTCCCTAAGCACGGGTAAATACTACAAAACAAAAACCATTTATCATGCTGTTTGATTTATAGATACAAACTAACATTTGCAAAGTTATTCTCATTATACATCGGCGTATGAATTAAACATAATATTATGTGCGTTACCAAATGTATTCACGGAGAAAGTAACCCGATGTGCGCAGGAGTTGCTCGTTTACGATTTCTGAGAACAGAGGTTACTGGAGACCATTTAGAATGGAGACAAATAAATGGTGGTTTTTTAAAACGTGACACGGTAACATCAGTTTTAATTTGTTTATATTTTTTTTATCTAGGTACGTTTTCCATGTGTGGCCAAAGACGAAAAGAAAAGCTTAGAATAATAGGCGAATTATTATACACAGAACAGAAATTTCGCATACTTAGATAACTTGTCACTAATTTCTTCAATACATAAAAAACCTAAACAACCTAGAATCACAGACATTTCCTATACTATTAAATGTCTGTGCCTAGAATACGTCTCAGACGTCAAGTGTTCTTCTTGAGGTTGGTACTCCACCTTACAACCCACACGATAGAAGAGAAGAGTGTTCTACTGGGCATAGACCCAGAGGGGGCATGGAGCGTCCACTACGCTACTCCATTGCAAGTTGGTGGAGGTAATTCTAGCTAGTGCCAACGGCTTAACGTGCCTTCTGAAGCACAGAATCATCTTACTTTTTCGGACAATCAGGTAATTGAGCCAGCAATATCCTAGCCAAACTTTGGACAGTCTCAAAATGATTTGAAATCAAACCCGTGCATCCAGATCGTGTGCCCAGTAAATCTGGTTTTTGAAGACTTGTGACCCGGTGCTTTCCGAAAATGGTTCACGGGATGCCTCTGAGTAGGTAAGTGTCCATGGTGCCTAGTTTTTAGAATTTGGCCAGCATTTATTAGACCCTATACAGACGGGAAATAAAACAGTGGTTATGAGAGAAGATGTTTTATTCTATTAATGAATTATTGCATTTTAATAACTAATATTTTTTAAGTACAACTAGTTCCACGTAGAGTAATCTAATTTAATAGTTATTATTGTATCTCAGAATATGACTGAATGTGCTGCGAAATGTACGGCCTCCGTGGTCCAGTGGTTGAGCGTTGAACTCAAGATCCGGAGGCCCCAGGTTCGAAACCCGGTGGGGACTTATCACAAAAATCACTTTGTGATCCCTAGTTTGATTAGGACATTACAGGCTGATCACCTGATTGTCCGAAAGTAAGATGATCCGTGCTTCGGAAGGCACGTTAAGCAGTTGGTCCCGGTTACTATTTACTGATGTAAGTGAGTAATCGTTACATGAGCCATGTCAGGGGCCTTTGGCGGCTCAATCATAACCCTGACACCAGGGTTGGTGAGGCTGGTATTTCACCACACAACCCATGCGATAAGAAGAAGACTGAATGTGCTGAACGATAACACCTACCTACCTACAAAGTACGAAGTAAGATTATATACTGACAAAAATTACTTTAAAACAAAACCTCGGGCTTTTTACACGGTATCATAACCATAAGGTGTATATCTAATTAACGTAAGGTAATTTTACAGAAGTGAATGTTAATAAAGAGTCTCAGTCGGTAGGCGGTCGGTAGTGGTCAAAGGACGTAAAACTGTTAGGATTGAATTCGGCAGCGGCCGCCCGCAGTGCGCACTCGCCTTTTTAATATCCACTGCTAACGTACATTTTCGAAAGACCGCGTAAAAATTGCTCTTGAGAACATTCGAATCGCCACAACCTTTATGGCGATTTATTTCCTTATTAACGTTTAGAATAGGTATAAAGGAAAGTACCTATAGGTTGCTTAGAGGTTATAAATACCCCCGATTCCCAGTAGTCTTACCAGTTGAACTATTGGGAATTTCCTTCCCAATAGACTTACTGGTAGGACCACTGGGAATTTTTGACTTTCCAGTAAAACAAAATTCTCAATAGTCCTACTCATATATAGACTTTAAATCACGCCTATTTCCCACCAGGGTAAGCAGAGACCATGAAATTCCATTGGCTTCGATCCTGACACACTTCTCTTGCTTCATCCACATTCATCAATTGTTTCATACACGCACGCCGGTTCAGAGTTGATCGTCCTGAACTTTTTCTAAGTACATCTCTACTTGATCGATGTACGTCCTTCTAGGTCTTCCTCTGCCAGCCCTACCACCAACCTTTGCTTTATATACTGCTTTCATAATCCTATTATCTTTCATTCGCACTACGTGTCGAAACTAACTTAACATTCCCTTCTCAATCTTAGTCAATATATCGTCTTTTACACCACATCTCTCTAATCACACTGTTGTCCCAAAAATATTTTGATTTACAGAAACAACATTCAACATTCCCACTTTGGGAATATTCCCAGAAATGGCACCTCACTGGTCGGGTCAGTTCTCTACTCAAATGAGTGCGGTCCTTAAAGCAAACACGGCGGTTTGCGAGCGTTTTAGTGGAGTTTTACAGTCGAGACATTAAGTGGACAGCCCTCATAAACTCGCCACAGCATTGATAAACTTCCGACCTTAACGACACACGTGCAAGCTGCTTTACAACCGGAGGTTTCACCGGTTCATTTGTGAGCATAATGCCTACAGTACAGTACGATGAATTGGGATTCAAAAGCTTCTAGAAATTGTAAACATTGTCATCGCATTTGTATCGGCCTGCGAGGTCCAGCGTTGGGCTCGAAGGTTCCGGGTTCGAATCCCGGTGGGGACATATCACAAAAGTCACTTTGAAAGGCCCAGGTTTGGTTAGGACATATGCTGATCACCTGATTATCCGAAAGTAAGATGATCCGTGCTTCAGAAAGCACGTTAAGTCCTCGATCCCGGGAACTACTTACTGATGTAAGTAAGTAGTCGTTACATGAGTCATGTCAAGGGCCTTTGGCGGCTTAATAATAACCCTGACCTACTAACCCTGAGGGTTGATAACGTTGGTAATCCACCTCACAACCCCACCCCATGGCGCCCAGAGAAATGTATTTCAAAACCGTACTAGGACTCCTGTCATCCGCTTCTGAATAGTATTGACAGTTACTGCTTCTCTCTGTCAGGTTCCACATTACAGTCCCTGTGACTTGGTCCTGTCCTGAATTGCCGTACCGATGGCGGAGATGGGTCGCCTCCATACCACACTATACCATATGATTAAACCAAATTGACCTAATCGCAAAATTACTTGATCGCAAAATGACTACATAGCTTTTTTGATGCCATTATTTGCTGATCTTATAACGCAAAAACCTGTCCAAAATACACGTCAACTTTCGACAGGTGATGTCAATCGAGTTTTAAAGTTGTTTTAATTTAATTTTGAGGAAAAAATCAATATCATGCCGTCAGTTGCGAAGTGACAAATTTAATGATAATATTGAATAAGTAAATTGTTTAACATTTTGTAACCAGTTAAAAGCTAAAATACTGTAACATTATATTAAGAAGCGTACTTAAAAACTACTACTATTCAGAGGCGGAGGACAGGAGTCCTAGTACGGCTTTGAAATAGACTTCTCTGGGCGCCATCCCACTTGCGTCAGAGTATTGCGAAGTGGACGGGAAGAGGGAAACCACTGCCATATTTCTCCCTAAAAAGTAGCAAGGAGAATGTTACACCGAAAAGAGTGTGGCTCTTAAATTAGTGATTGTGACTTAAAACATTTCATTAAGTATGTTACACGTAAAACCGACCCATTAAGTCAATCTCAGTAATAAGTGCATTATTGGTGCTCAGTAGTAATTATGCTACGGCCTAGAATAGGTACCTACATCATATTAGATAAAACGAATTCCTTCACGAGGGTCTACAGCAAGCCGAGCTCCAAATAACTAGTTAGTCTTATCCCCCTAGACCATACATCAAATTATTTAATGTATATTCATACAGGCCCTAATTGATAAGTCAAAATACTCTACTTAGGTAACTACCTCAGGTAATGTTTATTTTTTTCTAGCTCTGTATCTTCAACTCCTACGGCCTTTACTTTATCAAAGCACAATAGCATATCAGATGCACCTTTGAAATCCACGCCAAGTTAACCCTTTCGTAACAGTTTTTCGGCTAGCATTTCCGAGAATCCGAGCCTATGTATCTGTGTCCAGTTAATTGTTGAAGTGGTGGAGTAAGGCAGTAGGAGTGGGGGGAGGGTAGATTAATGAGCGGCTACCGCAGGCTTATCGCGCAGCATCTGGCGCATGAGTGATCATCTGTCGTGCGCCCGCGCATGTACAAGACCTAGTGATGGGATTCTATGGATTGGTACGTGTCGATATCGATGAACGGTTAAAGGACGCGTGCGCAGTAATTTTGCATTTAGAAAAGATAAATAATACCCAACAAAGAAAAACGTGAGAATTTGGAAACTAAAGCTAATTAAAGCAAATCAAATCAAATATACTTTATTGCACACAACATACAAATAAATTTACACAAATGGATGATAGATACAACTAAACCATTATTTAAAAAAAAATCAAGCCTTTGATTCCAATAAGAATAAAAGATCAGAAAAAACTTTCAAAGGCTGATCACTTCCTTATAAGACACGACGTTCACCTTCTCTTTGATCTGTTCCATGTACCTAATCTTCTTGGTCTTCCTCTTCCTTCCTTGTAGCTTTCTTTCTATGATGTTTTTAATAATTCGTCGTGTCTTATTAAGTGTCCAATCATCTTGCCTCTTCTGTCCTCAATAACTTTGAATATTTGCCTCTATTCCCTTACTCTTACTAGCACTTGCTCATTAGTAACAATGAATGTGGTCATATCGACATCAAATTCCTCGAATACCTCGGAACCTCCCTATACGTCGTGATATGACATGGACAGTCTTCCCAGAAGTCGTACTCATTGGGTACCTTCGTTCTATGGCAGCCATAGTTTTATTGGGAAATATTTTTGTTTAGATTAAACGACGTTTAGCCACTAGATGTATTAGGGTTAATGTTCAACATTTGTCCCGTAGGTGGAATATCTATGTATTATCTGTGGTATAAAGAGTAGGTAGCTAAGAATTTGTTAAAAATATTGTATTATTGTTGTTAATTTAAGGCTCGCTTAGTACGATCAATGTTAAATAAAAACATTCAAACATCACACCAGTTGATGAGTTTCCCAGTATGTATAAAAATACCTATAGCGGAAGACTCGTTTCTTCTTACAAAAAAAAATACTTAGTGTTACTGGCCGAAGCATGTGCTTCACACATCATACGAATTAGGTATTGATTGTCAAAGTGTATAAAAAAATAATCACCTGTTACTGGCCGAAGTACGCACGGGACTATGAAAAATGGAAAGAGGAAGGGGAGCCCCAAAGGTATAAGAAGAAGAAGGTATATACCCAGCAGTGGGGTCTTGTAGATTAGATTAAATTAGATTTAGGTAGTGTTGCAAATACTTGATACATACTAAATATCTATTGTCACAGCGGTCTCTACTTATCTATTTTTAGATTTTGTACCACTAAATATATGCGTAAAAATAAAATCTGTTCATAGATAGGGTCCGTTGTCTGTCATTGTCTTGTTTTAAAATTAAATAAAGGTAGGTATTGTACGATATTTAATTAAAAGTATCTGGGTGCTCTAGATTATAATTCAGTCTCGTTACGTCAAATGAGATTACGAGTGTACCTAATGTAATGAAAAGTATTCTCCCTTAATATATTGGCGACGGAAAATTCCATTTGATATCAACTCAGAATCATGGTCTGAATTACCCCTCAAAGTTTTCGTTACGATGTCACTAATATCCTGTATGAGTAAGTAGTTCAATGTTTTGGAGAGGTCTTTTGATGACTGATTGTAAGAGTAGCTTCTTCGTTACGCAATTAAAATAATTATAATAATAAAATCAGTCACTGTGGTCCTGTGGTCACCGGGTTGCTTCTCGAACGGAGAGCGCCGTTTCGAATCCCGGTACTGGACTTGCACCACTGAGTTATGACCTTCTTCTTCTTCTATCGTGTGGGTTGTAAGGTGAATTACCAACCTCATCACCCCTGGTGTCAGGGTTATTATTGAGCCGCCAAAGGCCCCTGACATGGCTCGTATAACAAGTACTCGAGTAGTAACCGGAACCACCGACCTAACGTGCTTTCCGAAACACGGATCAGCTTACTTTCAGACAATCAGGTGATCAGCCTGTAATGACCTAACCAAACAGGGGATCACAAAGTGATTTTTGTGATAGTCCTTACCGGATTCGAACCCGTGAACCCGTTAGTTATGACCTTTGAAGACGGCGACACGGCTCATCACCTACCACGCTACTTCTGACTACCCCACTTGGGATATTAGTGGGCTTATGTTATGCCATAATATAAATAAATATAATTTATTGAGCACACAGGACATATTACAGAGTGAAGCAAAAATCAGTAAGTACACGCACAACAGGCGGCCATTGTTGCGAATACAATAAAATTGAATTAAAAAAAAATGATTTTAGATCATAAAATGAAGAAGTCATATTTACTACGTATCTTGATTATTTTTTTCTTATTGCTTTTATAATAAAAACTCCTGAAGTTTCTGAAACTTTCTCTGAAAAAAAAAAATAACGGTCAGTAGCCTGCCTGTAGGCGTAGCCTCACAACAACAACCGGGAGCATTTCAACAAAATATAATTAATTGTTCATTTAAATACAAAGGCTAATTTAATAAGTGACCCGACTTCCAAATGTCAAAGCCATTCAAATAAAAAAAAGGAATGAATAAAGAAGGATGGCGCTCGACCAAACCAAACCGAACGCCCAGTGCGGTGTCATGGGAAATGTGACTCTTATGCTTTTTTTATACTTCAAATATAAATTGGGAGTCATTTTTTAAAGAGTTTTTTGTTTGTGCATTGAGCAGTGGTACAATGGGTGGACAAGAAGGCTGTTAGGTAACATTTTTAACATCATTATAAGTGAAGCAGCATGAGTGATGGTGCGCCTGCGCCGCGCGCAGCGCTTCCACGAATTGGGACACTACGCTATGTAAGATCTATCATATATTATTACTTTTATAGACTTACAAAAGAAAGGCTTTAAATAGGTGACTTTTGACCCTTCATTATGTTTAGAACGTTTATTGTAACTTTAAAGCGACTTTGAAGCAAATTACCCGCAATAAAAATTCTAAAACTAAACTTACGTATTTGCTTATTGGTAATAAATAATACAACATGTCATCAATTTTGGTTAGTATCTCATAATATATGTCAATAAAATTTGAGTAACATCCATAAAAGCAAGGAGACAATAAGATACCAATCTGAAATCTTACTTCCGTCAATCTTGATTAAAAGACAAAGAGAATGGATCACAAAAACTGCATTCTTGGGCTAAACGATGGGCCCGTGAGACTGACCCCCCGCTGTGGGCCCGGCCCGGTAGCGCCGGGGCCCCCCGCCGCCTCTCGTCACTTGAGGCCCTAATGGTCCCCCATAATTATCCCGTAATCCTTTTATAATCATTGAAAATGTTTCCGATATTATTGAAATAACACTGCCGGTAATGAACGCATATTTTGCGGACTCGGTTTGCCGACAATAAATGCGATCATAATGGGTGTGCCATGTTAATGGGATATTTTAAATGCAAACTGTGAACATGGTTCGGACATTTATTTTATAAGGGCCGCTGGATTCCGCTACTTGAAAGTACCGCACAATACATTAGTCGTTACCGCAAAAGCGCCAGCCCATACGTATGTAAAACTGTTTTAAAAGTTCACCGCGTAGTACCTATACTAACAGATATACGACTGAAACATTATGTCGTGCGGCCTCTAGCTGATAGAAGGAAGCAACTGGACCTCGTGTTCTTGCACAAACTATTTAACGGCTCTATTGATTCCCCACATCTTTTATCAAAATTTAAAATAAGTACTCCGCTGAGACTTCGTAGGAAAAAAGCCTACTCCTTCTTTGTAACTCCACCATCTACAACAAATTTGGGTCAATATGCTACTATTTCCAGGTTGTGTAGATTGTATAATAAATATGTTGGCCAGATATCATGATCTTGACAATACTATGCCCTTAAATGCATATAAAAATATTGCACTGGCTGCTTTTTGTTAAATTATGTCTATTTTTTATTTTTTAATATAGTTTATATCTTGTTTTTCTTGTTCACTTGATTGTGCATGCTATCTTTTTTTTATTGTCTGTAACTTTGCATGTGCAGAGTGTAGCTTGTAAGTTGTCCATAATAAATAAATAAAAATAAAAAAAATAAATAAATATACTTTTATAACATAGTACGTAAATTTTAAAGCAAAAACAATGAGAAACATAAACCACATTCATTTTTCAAGCCGAACTATGCGCGGCATTCTATAACGACCCGAAATTTTTATTAAAAATATCTAACCCCTAGTTACGGAGTCAAAGATCGGGTTGATAGCTAGTTGTTTTTTTTGCCCCGGGCCATAAAAGTACCATAACCATCGGGTGTCTTGACCATCGACAGATTCATCTGGGTTGGTTAGATAAGAGATGATAAAGTAATGGGCTAGATAGACCATTGCTACCGAATCTGATAGCACACGGTAGCGGTCGCTTGCTCACATTATTGAATACCACTCAGATTGACGTACGTACCAGTTTGGAGATTTCTCGACGTTGATATAAATTATTCAGGTTACACGCGTATCATATTGAATTCCTTATTAAAAGCCGATGTAAAGTTAAGCGACAGGCTGGCTGCTAGTGAGTAAACTGTTTATTTTTATTGACTGAACGCTCAGTGGTTCACATTACCATTGCTAGTATTGTGGTCATTCGCGTAATAAATACCTTAACATAGTTTTGTACAAACTTACGTAGAACAAACCTTGTTTAGAGAAACTTTAAATATAAGACTTAGGTATTACTAAGTCAATAGATTTATTTCTACTACTTTCACAAACGGCCACCGTGGTCCAGTGGTTGAGCGTTAGGCTCACGATCCGTAGGTCCCGGGTTCGAATTCCGGTGGGGAAATGTCACAAAAATTACTTTCTGATCCCTAGTTTGGTTAGGACATTACAAGCTGATCACATGATTGTCCGAAAGTAAGATGATCCGTGCTTCGCAAGGCACGTTAAGCCGTTGGTCCCGGTTACTACTTACTGATGTAAGTAAGTAGTCGTTACGTGAGTCATGTCAGGGGCCTTTGACGGTTAATAATAACCCTGACACCAGGGTTGATAACATTGGTAATCCACCTCACAACCCACACGATAGAATAATTTTTGCTCGATCTTCTTGATAATTGTCTTCTTGGCGGGTCAATAGTAACCTTGACACCATGGTTTATGAGGTTGGTAATCCACCTCTCAACCCACACGAGAGAAGAAGAATACTTTCACATCTTTCAGAGCAACACGGACCTCCGCTACTACCGCGTAATCAGTTGTCAATCACTTCATTTTTTTTTTACCGCAAGAGTAAACGAACAGCCCCTTTAAATTCAAATTTGCAAGACTAAACTCTAAGCAACTTTATAGCCAATCAGGTCGTTCAACAGTCCAAATAAATCAGCATTAATATCGCTGACACTGTGACCGGTGATTTTACGTCACACCTATAACACGGCTAGCAGTCAATAAGCCGTTATCTGGAATGGTCCTTAAACCAAGAATACGACCAATAAAGGACTCTACGACGTCTCCCAGAAAGCACCAGTCCTAATCACCATACCTTCCTATGAATATTGTTTACAACGTACAATAAAACAGTACAGTAAACTATAGTAAGACCTGCTAAAGTTTTATGCTAGTCGCCAATAAAAGCAATAATATAAAGCGACCTTGACAACCGCCTGACGACGCGGTTTGGTATGCGCGAAATATTCATTCGAATACCTCTTCAGTTCGTTGTTTTTTAATTCAAAACCGCCTGTAGTAAGTATTGTATGGTTCTTTTAAAACGTGGTTTTGTTTAAATTCAAAATTTCGACTCTGAGTTGAGAATAAGCAGTAACGAAAAATCGAATAATGCATTCAGTAATTCCATTGCATATCGCAGCAAGGAATTACGTATATCCTCCACGACATGAATCAATTTCTAAATATCATCAGTGTGCTTAATCAAAATAACAATAGTTTTAAGGTTTTAGATTTCTAAGTACTCCTATGAAAAATATTGACAATATTTTACCCGGAACGTCACATCATCACTAACTTAAGAGCCACGCTCTTGTCGATGTAGCATTCCTTTCCATGCTACTTTTTAGGGAAAAATAGGGCAGTGGTTTCCCTCTTGCCTTCTGCCCCGCAGTACTCTGTCTGACGCGAGTGGGACGTGAGAGCATCAATGTATCATGTTTAAATTCAATATAATATTACATGTAGAGATAAATATAATCCCGCTACTGTCTCTTCTAATCACAAACACAGGTAGCGTATCTGAGTATCTCTTCCATTCCGGTTATTAATGAGTACCGTCCGAATTTCAACGGCCGACACCTATTGACAGAGCATTATTTATCAATGTCCACTTGACTCCGACGAACATCGGTTAAGTATTGCAAATATTTGAATTTATATTCAGTAAGTGAGCAGGCAACTGCTCCATTCATTATCTGCCTACAAACAAACACAAAAAAGAAATCTATTTATAACAATATTGAAGACTGTTCGGCGATAGTTTATTCTTCTATCGTGCGGGTTGTGAGGTGAATTACCATGAACTCTAGTGTGAGGGTTATTATTGAGCCGCCAAAGACCCCTGACGTGGCTCATATAACGACTACATACTTACATCAGTAAGTAGTTACCGGGACCAAAGGCTTAACGTGCCTTCCAATGCACGGATTATCTTGCTTTTGGACAATCAGATGATCAGCCTGTAATGTCCTAACCAAACCAGGGATCACAAATAGTGATTTTTGTGATAGTTTTTTATTGACTCAAACAGTGGTAAGTATCTATAGTTTTACGACTATACAGCAAGAATTATAAGAATATTCCGTTGAAATCTAAAACATCAGAGAAAGCGGGAATCTAATACTTCAATGTAGTTGTAATTGAGTACTTCAAAACTTTGAAACGCCATGGCTCATGACGCGGCAAACGCTTGATACGAAGTGGTTTCTTGCGTGATTCTTCACCATAATTAGTTGTAAGTTGAACAGTCGCAAGAGCATAACTTATTACTTATTCAAAGAAACAACAAGAAATGAAATGAAAGGCCCGCCAGTTTCTTTGTTGTATCACTTGCAAGTTTTTCTCGAGTCCATCGATCATAACGAAATTGTCGGCAATTGTAGGAATCCGCTTTAAGTGTTATGTGAGTAGAATAGTTGCAAGTTAAAAAGCCCCTTTGCCGGAAAAGCTAGTCGCGCGCGTCGGCCGCGCTCGCCGCATTACGATTAATTGATGCTAATTAATAAATTAATTATCCATGTTAATACCCTGCATGAGCAAAGTCGAGTTTTTCCCCTCCACGGACGCATTTGTCTGCTGCTTTATTTTTATTACCTACCCTCGCATTCCCGTTTTTGTGGACGCATCGACCATAAGAGATCATAAGTCTCCAATTTACAATTCTGTAATTAATTTATTAAAATTAATTAGTCGATAACTAACCATCTAAGGAAGGCATTAAAGTTGTACGTCATTTTACTTCCATCTGTTATCGAATCTCAGCGTCGTTTAATGCATTGGTTAAAAATAATTTATGTCATATTTTCTCATTAGTTTTGGCGATAATGTATGAGATGCGCGTTGCGAGGTTTTGTTCGAGCCTTCGTATCGTCAGAGATAAGGGAGGGCTTCGATGCTTTTCTTGCTTGAGTGAGCGAGGGAATGTCATTATGCTTGTTAGCTCTTATTAGAATGCGGGTATTTATATTTAGTTCCGACACGTTACGTGGGGCTATTACAATGTCTTTGCGGGGTTATGTCAGAAAAAAGTGAGTGGAAAAACTAGGCAGTGTTCGTAACGTTTATTGAAGTGTCGCCGCCGTCTGTCGTCACGTCCGCGGGGTCTACTGAGAAACGCACTTATTTCCTGGAAAGCAGCGACCGCTCTCAGATCTAGATGTGGAATTGCAGTACGTGATATGGTACGCGTGGGTGTGCTCGTTTGTATAAAAATATTATCCTAGTTGTGACACAACTTGTTTTGAAACGACAACAACTTTAGTAGTTTAGAAAAACTTGACATCAAATGTCAGTACGAGTTGTGTACAAACATATCTACAGAACGAACAAAGATTCAACCGAGCTTCATTTGCCGAGCACCCACCCGACGCTAGTTCGAAAAGCTCCCACAAAAACAAAGCAATAAAGTAACCGATTAGAAAAGATGGTTAAACAAAACAAATTTTCCTCGAGGATTTACAATACTACAGCGAAGCACGCGTCCGGCTAACATGCGGACATAAATACAGAATGCGCCGGCGTTGGCACGTAATATAACGAGTGGAGGGGCCCAATTTAACAGACTTATTGTCTCCGCCGCGTACAATGCGAGACACGGGGACGCAAAACGAGCACGACCGACGGTCTGCCGATACAAAACAATGGTATTTAATCAGCGATGATAAATGCAGCATTCGGCCACGTTTTTTAACGATACAGCCGTATTGTTTTGGCGGGAGCTTACCGTTGAATACGGAGATAAGTCGCCGCTGAGAGTGGCTTAGCTGACAAATTGGAATAAAAGGAATATTTATTCGTGTAGTCGTGCAGCCGAGGATGTGATGCTGGGAAACGCTTGTAATGCTTGCGATGTTAACATTTCTTCTTGTTCTACGGTTTACTTATTCTTGAGAAACTCCAGGAGCTTCATTTATAATAATTTCTCATTGTCATTTTTTAAATAACCCTCATAAAGTGTAAATTACCTCAACAACAAACACATTTCCGACTATTCTTAAAATAAGTATTTACATTATTTATTTCTCATGCGTATTCGTAGGATATTTTCTATCGATTCAAAACTATAAAGCCAGTGTAGAGATAGCTGAAGGCATTGTCCCAGCGATGGCGAGCCCATGTTCCTTGAACCGCATCAATATGTTTCATAATTTTATTTATTGCTGCAGAAAGATGCATTAGTATATCTTGCCTGTTCAGTTTTGTATAAATCACGATATTTTGTTGAAATAACGCGGGTATAGGTTGAAGTGCGCTGCGTTCGGAGGCGATCGTAAATTTGTGGACGTTGAACAGCGGGAGTTCGAATTGAACCTGAGACAAGCCCGGGACGGATAGGGCACCGATTTGATTTATAATTGTACGCGATTCCGGGACAAGACCTTGTTGTGTCCTGGTCTTAGCTTTTGAGAAGTGGACGGTTTCCATTGAACTCTAGGTATGTAGTACTTCAAGGACCTGAATAGGATTAGACCGAACAACATCGATCTTTTCAGTTTTAGCGACTTAATATTAACAAAAAAAAAAAACTATGACAATGTTAATGTGGAAGTGAAGGTCTTTGCCTAACAGTGGGATCTTGTAGGCTAGATTAGATTAGAATGTGAATAAAAACTGATCAATCAATTTATTACGCAACCTACCCCGCGGATGGGTACACTTGTTACTATTTGAATTTGGCCAGTTACCAAATAGTTTATTTGTAAAAATAGGTATCTCTTACAAGTAGGTAACTAACAGAAATAAGAAAAACAATTGTACAAAAAGGACGGCGTGTGATATTGTATCTTATTAAAATCCTATATTAGGTACTTACTTAGTCATAAATTGGTGTTGTTTTATATTTTTTTAGATAGGTTGGAATTTTTTGTAGACAAAATAAATAATTTGAAATATCACAGGTAATTTATTAAGGGAGGTTAATAAGGTTACATTGAATCAATTCGTTGAAATTGCGCACTTATTTTGATATGCACAAATGACAAATTATAATATTGTTTTTTTTTTTGATGAATTGTCTCAATATGGCCTTTTTAACCCCCAGGAACATGTAGGATGCTGGATAGCATTATTGAAGCTCTTGTGGCAGTGATGTTCAAATGTTGGCCACCAACCTAAACAAAAACAATGATGCGACCGAGGAATGCTGTAGTGTGTTTTGTTGAGCCATAGACGCCGGCCGTGATGCGTGCAGATAAATATTTATGCAATTTATTCATATTGACTGTCATCTCAGATGGTTGAGGTGCAGGGACACACGATTTGCTCCGGGTTCGATTTCGGGAGCTACACTTTTTACGTGTTTACGTGGATTATGTTGGTTATTTGAGAATACTACTAGCTATGTGAAAACAGTTTTAAAATGAAATGTGAATTTCTGTTGCAACCATTTACAAAGGAAAAATTTAAAACGACAGCTCAGCGGCAGATTAGCGAAGTTGAAAACCTAACCTTATTGAGAGTGTGCTGTCTACATTAATTATAATTACTTACTTACATCAAGATTTTCATCATCATCATTTTTCTTTCTTGATAATGATGAAAACCTTGATGTCTTTTATATTAAACAGGTAACCCAACACTCATTGTGTTTCTAGGGGTAGTATTAATAAACTAATCTCAGCTGAGACTGCCCTCGAGATCATGCTCAAGTCCCTGTTTTTTATACAAGAATTGCCACATTGACATGATCTTGAGGACAGTCTTGAGGCTGAGATTAGTTTATTAATACCACCCTAAGACCCTAATAGGCCTAAAATACTAAGTTACTTACTTATAACGACTAGAAATAATGCTACTAGTGTTTTGGGGGCTATTGGGGTTGATTGCGGTTCGTGGGGGGATTACACTAAGCGTTTAATGACATAGGTAAACTAAGTACGTATGGTCACGACCACGAGTACTAACATGGATACACTTTGATACCATGTCACATTATTTTTTATTTATCAAAAAAAAACAAATCAAAAAAAAAACAAATCAATTTGGTTTGTCAAATAAGATAGTGCGATAGGTATGATATTGCTCATGACTGTACTTATTTAACTTTTATAACTTGAGATGTTTAAGTAATCAGTATTGAATAACAGATTATTATAAGATTTTGTATATATAACTTGCATGTTGGTAACAACCTCTTTTATAATCTTTTTACTTTTTCACGTTGTATTTTTTTGAATTGTTCTATTTTTGATTTTTTAATACAATTGCTAAGAAACTTAAAAATGATTTCATCCTTCCAGAGTAAAGCTACCGAATATGAAATTCTGGCGCGAATAAAAATGAAACGCGAGCAGGGACACAAAAACCCGATACAATGGGGGTCCGGTATCAAAGCTGAGAGGATCGTTGTCAAAATCTGGTATCTGGTGGTCGCCATCGACCATCAGCCATCACTGTTGCAATAAATACGTCTGTTCAACACAGGGACCTATTTTGGAACGATTGGTTTTATCGCTAATACTTAAGCAGGCTTATACTTTTCATTAACACAGTTAGCTCGACCATTATAGACGGCGGGTGAGAGCCTTCAGCGCTCCCCATTTGTCTGGCCAAGTAGTTAATGCCATTTGCGGCAAATCTACAATAACTTACGTCAAAAAAAAAACATTATTATTTATTATAGACGGCGATACGGCTCACCGCCCTATCACGTTGGACTAACTCTTAAGTTCGGTGAGATGGTGGGTACTTAATGCATCGTGCGATGGATGTACAGTCATAGGACTCTGTCGCACTAACATATTTGACATTTAGTAAGACTTACAGTTCAATTTGTCAAAAAAGTTAATGTGACATGGTACCAAAGTGTATACGTATTAATGCTCGTGACCGTACTACGCCAATTGGTATATAGTTGTGAGTTTGTGTTGTATGTATATGTTGTGTTTCTTAGGCAGGATTTTGATAGATAGTACAGGCGACTCGAACTATACGAGGACTTATACAAATACAGCACAGACCTAAACCAATGATTGTCGACTTTGTTTTCGAATTCATGTTTGGATCATTAATCATTACCATGTGCTCAGCGGTGAAGGAAAACATCGTGAGGAAACCCACATTCCCGAGAAATGCAATTTCGGAGTTTGGTATGTGACCTAACCTGAATTGGGCTGGTTTTCCCTTCGCGGGTTTGAAAGACAGACAGGCAGTCGCTTCTGTAAAAAACTGGACCTGTCAAATGTATAGGTCAGGTAAGCGGACTCTCTGAAAAACAGGATAATGCTAGGGAGCTGATGATTATGAAATCGCTTGTGGCTTCGCTCGCGTTAAATTAACACTACCCCTTAACATGGTTCCCCTTTTTTTATCCTAAACTGTGAAAAGTCCTGTATAAAATGTCACCCCATCTTGGAAGGGGTTGAGGGCAGACGGCCAAACAAACATACAGACAGCCACATACACTTTACTATTTATAATAATAGTATGAATAGTTAGTTCTTCCTTCGGTCTCAAACTATCTCTGTACCAAATGTATTCTTCGGTTCAGCGGTTTAAGGGTAATAAGGTTGCAGACAGACAGATAGATTTATTTTCGCATTCATGATACTTGTGTAGATAGTTGGTTTGATTACATTTTATGACATTATTAGTTGTAGTTGTGCCCAGCAGTGGGCGTCGTACCACTGCTGATGATGATGATGATGATGATGATTAGTTGTAGGGTTTAGCCTACACCTGTTGCCAGATGGCATAGCCGCGCTTCATTGTGTGACGGATGCGGCAAAGCCTTTGGACATAATTATGATCCACGCAGGATTTTTTTGCTATACGCAATAGTAATAAATATTATAAGGTATTGAAATTGGGTTCATTAAATTAATAAAGTAGAAGTTTTATGTCAGGCTCTCACATTATATCGGTGAAGTGAGTGTGACTGAATACGTCCCTATATGTCCCACAAAAAGGCGGGAATGCTCGCGATTCTGCGCGCCCGGCGGTCTCGGCCGCGCATGCGTTGTCGTGACGCTTTTTCCAATGTCAAAATCTTCGGACACACTTTATTGTTATGAGTTGTCGAATTTTTTACAGTTTTATGCTCTCTGGATACTTGTGACAAAGTAATGTATTACCGGAATTTATAAATAGTTTATCATGCTAACCACCGCCTGAATTTTGTTAATAATTATGTAATAGCAAGGTACTTAACAGAAAGACGCTTAATTTAGTAGTCAAAGTTCCGACACGTTAGCTTGTTTTCATGTTGAACATCTGCAGAAGCCACGAGTAATAAAGCTGTAAGTATTCCACAAAGGAAGACTACTGGAACTAAAAACACTTCGCCATTAGACCGGGTATTTCTTCACAACTTTTTTCCCTCCGTGCATATAGTTTGCGTGCTGCGAGTTGCGAACGTAGCATTCCCGCGGCGTCGGCGTCGGCGCCGCTATCTGATGCGCTCGCGCACGTGACGGAATCCCTTCGCCTCCCACTTCTTACCCCTCTCCTTCTCAGAAACGAGCCATCTTCTCAGCTTAAAGCTGCGTGTCTCCACGTCTTTACAGCTACGGCTAGTTCGTGCCTTGTGCGTGCCGTTGACTCACCAAGTTTATCTTAGGTTACCGCGTCTAAAAGTCGTAACAATTTTTGTACTCTCCCAGATAGAGTCGTAGAGATGAATCTTCCGGACATTTCTATTAGCAGTCCAACCCTTCTGTATAAGGACACAGTTCTTCACTCGCCATAGATTCACTTAATCGATATCTCACCTCTAAATAGATGAACAGATACGTCAACACTCCAACATAACGCACAATCATAAATCCATTTAAAATGGGAATGCGTCGGCGCGTCGGTGAGGCGCATGCGCGGACTCATCGGGCTGAATAATTCGCGTTGCTGGCCGGCGCCGGTGTTAGCAATTGTCGCTCGGACAACGTTAGCGATAGCATCGTGCCGCCGGCGCATCTAGATCGCGGCATCCCAAAGACATGCCCAGGATAAAGTCCTCACCGGCGACTTGCGGGTGCGTACGCATGCCTACAACAGCCATTCAACCCCGCTCGTGATGGCATCCTAGCGAAATGCCAATAAGACGCGTTTACTTTAAACCGCCGGTCTTCATTTGTAGTCGGCGAATAAATTATCACGTGTTGACTGTCTCCAATCTGTTTACTTAGCAGGGCTCGCGATTGCTATGTATACTTAGTCTGCGGGAATCTCGAGTCATGTCACACATTATTGATATCCACATATTTCCAAATCTAGATTTACTTCTATAGATATTCTAGTCAGATAGAAAACAGCGCGAAAACCTTGTCAATTGTTTATTTCAAGTGCCACCGCAGGTACTGATTCTGGGGGCATAATGTGCTTGACACAAAAACATTTGTGCCTTTATAACAGAGGGGTTGAAACACCACATTGAATCAATTAATCTAAAAAAAGCAATATTGCTTTTTGATATTTGTTAGCATTGTACACTTACTTTTAGGTAAGTATACGCGCAAATGTCAAATTGCAATATTGCGTTTTAGATGAATTTCGATGCATCCTTTTTAGACCTACAGTTTGGCTGTCAAATCAAATGAAATATACTTTATTGCACACATCAAAAAATATATTTTTTAAACATTTAGCAACAGTAGGTACCTATGTAAATGTGCTGTCCTTGAAAAGAAACTCCAAAAAGAAGTTCTCGGTCGTCTGATTATCAGTGTTTCTATCGATATTAGGATTGATGCAATCTGAACGCTGGACTTTGATTTTTGAATACCAGCAGCTCGTAAAAATATCAATACCATGTACCGTCGCATTCGAGAGTACTTTCTACATCATCGAATAATAAGAATCACAATTAAAGACAATAACTTTATCATAAGAATGCTGATAGTTGTTTTTGTAACTTGTGAGGCTGTAAAATTCGTCGCCCTGCGTGTTGGATCGATACTACTTCGGTATCTGTGCTTACAGAAACTCGCTTTTTGTGTCATAAGCAATTACATCGAACAATACAGCTATAATTGTTTTGGACAGGAATTATAATCGCCCAATTGACAACTTTTATTGAATTGTATGTCAGCAAAGAATAAAGACTGAAATTGATTGGAGTGGCCAAATGATAGAAAGTTGCGTTCAGAAGCTCGGAGCTTCCAGTCCTGATGAGCTTTTAATATTTACTATAATATTTCTTTGAATCCTAAACAAATATTTAAATAATTAAAAATACATTATTATTGAGGACGTACAGTGACCAAATTGGAGATGTCCTTAGAAACCCTCTTGCGCTTTTTAAAGTCTCCACCTGTGCCCAGTAGCGTAATTTATATTATTGGCTTTTTAAATATTAAGATATGAAGAAACAACCTCGACCGCGTGAAGGCTAAGGCAGTTTGTGCCAAAACTTATAAAATTCTTTAAATGAACCTCTTAGATATTTGCTCACAAAAGTGCATTTTTATGTTAAAATGAAACGTTCGACAATTTTGATCGTTTTTGTCTTTTTACGAGGCCACTAAGCGCGTCCCGATCATTCGATTCATACAAAAAAGTAATGCCTTGGTCCTCACCAAATTATAGTGTTTAAACATTTTAATACATCGCTAAGAAATGTGTGTAAAACTTTATAAAACGGACGGAGTTTATAATATAATATATGTAACACTGCCTTCTGGCAACCATTACTTAGGCCCGGGCTTGTTATTAAATTCGGCCTTATTTATTTATTTATGAGCATGTTTATTGTATGTGACGTGACTTTCATAATTTTCGAATATTCCGCGCCGAGACGGTATGAAGAAAAAAGATTGATTCATGTTTTTAGACATTATTTTTTTATAACATGTTTTAGTCTGTAGACTCACTTACTTGTTTACAACTTGTAAAATGGAAAAGAGAAAAAGTTTGGCTGTTTATATACGCGATAGAGAGAGTTGGCTCCGTTGGGAACTTTAATTTTAGATTGTTGTTGAATAATCGAAATTGCTCCTGAAGTATAACAATAATTGTTGATTTCTATATTCACATTGCACACAAACAAAACACTATCGCAAAACAAATAAAACCCAATCGAATGTGTCGGGCAATGATCAGAGTGCGCAGGCGTGAACGAACCGCGGACTATAACTCCTATAATTATAATGTGACCATTTGAAATATAGACTCCGGGTACCTTCGAGGTTTGGGACCGTGGTACCAGACTCCAGAGTACAAGGTGGCAAGGCCCGCCCCGCCCGCGGGCTTCGACACTACTAAATACTGGTCAATATGAAATTCGTTATTTATGGATGGATTGTGTATTTTGGTGGGTATGTTTGACAATTCGGATCGTAGGCCGATAAGACGGCACGTGTTTGAAACATAGCATTTAGTATACCACTATGTTTAGATAGATTTGTGGTCAATCTACGGTGCATATGATGACCTATCCTAATCTAACAAACAGGTAAAGTACATTATTATCCATTACATCTGTAATAACATACCCTAGCTGGGCACCCTTCTGTGGTATTTTTGTACCTCCAAGCTCCCCATTTGTCCAGCTAATTAGTTTAATGTCTACAAAAAAGTGGCATACAGTTTGTATGATAAACTCGGCTGAGTAGAGTTTTACAACACGACTGGGACAAGCAGAGAAATAATATTTCCAATTGACGTAAAATATGATATTGCTAGCGTAATAATAGTGCCGATTCTGGCAGCGCAAGTTTAATTTTAATTTAGTTTGTCAGTTCTAAAAAACTCCACCTGATTGAATATCCAGAGGCACATGAAGACGGTAGGTCTCAAAGAAGACGATTTTTATCAGGCGAGGTACCTGAAGTCGCATTATTGGAAAAGACGACCCCGCGTTACGGGAACGCGTAATGACGAGCACAAAGAAGAATTTTGCTTTCTTAGATGAATTGCTTCGATGTGGCCATTTTAACCCACCTAGCTCTCTCTCTCTCTCTCGTTGTAAGTAAAGGTTGCGACGGCACTAATTTTAGTGCTATCGAACTAAAACTTCGTCCGTCAGAATCGGCACCAATGTGAGACATTAATGCTCTACTTCTGTTTTCCGGTTTGTTAGCACCTTTCATACATTTTATCACAACATAACATAACATAAACAGTTTATATACGTCTCACTGCTGGGCATAGGCCTCCCCTCAATCTACCGGAGGCGGACTGGTGGAGTTATTTTACACGGCTAATAGCCGGGACCCATGGCTTAAAGTGCCATCCTAAGCACGGAATCATCTTACTTTTTCGGACAGTCAGGTTATAATATTGGTCCTATTAGGTACCTATTAGTTACTCCGCTCAGTTTAACAAGAACAATTCCTTTTGTTGAAAAGTCTCCAATCCTTTTCAAACGTAAGCCATTACGAATTAAATGCATATTAAAACAAAAAAATATGGTTAGAGATGGCAGGAGTTTCCAGCAAACTGTAACTGTATGCAAGTTAAAGTTTTCCCTATCTTGCAGATTTATCTCTTGAACCTTTACAGGACTGGCTACTAAGAGGAGTGCGTTTTGGAAAGAAAACAATATTAAAAAGAATATCTATTCCCTGTAAACACCCTGGCAATAGGATCGCCCCTATTACATGGGACTTAAACATAGTGGCGGAAAGTGTGTGTATATACGATACACCTCTGTCTACCCCTTCGGGGATACAGGCGTGATGCTATGTATACCCTGTGAAACATAACATGATAAGAAAGACATATCTCTTGTCTCTTTCGAATTAAGTTAACTACATAATATATCTCTCTCCTGTTGCCGTTGTAACCGCGTTACGTTTTACACGGTATATTTCATGGTAACATGATAAATTGTGAATGTAACTTATTATAAGACGGTTCTTCTCGACGTAAATTTCTTATACTGCATTCTACTTGTTCGGACAAATGGGAAGCGCTGAAGGCTCACACATGGTAGAATAGTTTAGTTTAGGACTTGACTTTGTATTGTTTTATTCCATCGAACGCTCATTTTACTTATTTACGTACTTAGATTTATATTATAAATTGTTTCTTACTGACTTTTGTCTTAAGTATATAAATAATATAGGAGTATAGAAATAGTCTTATTCTTACTTGGTAGGTAGAGTTAACGAGACACTGAATACCAATTTACTTTCTGTTCTTCAACACCTCTTGTACACTTATCCACCGCCAACACAGCGCAAAGCGGCGTCCATAAACCGCGCACACATTCTTCTAGCTTTCTCCAGTCGACATTAGATGCATCGAGCCCGAATCGAGTACTTATTCGCTTCCTAAAAGGCTATTAAAAAGAACAATTTCCTCTTTTCAGTCCCAAATCTTCAACACTACACTATTTCAAGTGACGACAATCTTGTCCCCTCATCTACCGGCAACCCAATACCGTTTACTTACCTCCAGCTTTCCCCAGTCGACATTAGGTCCGTAGCTCTCCGCAGTCCACAGCAGATGTATCGAGCACGAATCGTCCGCCAATAATTTCATACTCGCCCGATCGAAGCCGTCGTATCTGGCGGGCCCATCTCTGCCCGTGGCCATGCTCTGTACTGGCCTTATTAAATGCAAAATGCTACAGGACTTCGAGGGTTGTGAGTCTGTGATGACAATTGTTAGACGGATACACGTTAAAAGAGTTAACTTATCAGACATTTTTGTTCCTGAAAAAATTGTCTTTAAAGTTTTAATCCGTCTTTATGAGCCCGGTTTACTGAATACCTTGTTTGACACTTTATTATATTTAAAAACGGTACTTTGTAGTAAAAACTAAAAAATAAAGGCATAAAAATAAACTTAAGTACTTATAGGTGTTTCCAACGAACTGCATTGCATAGAGAACGATTTATTCACTTAAATAAAGCAAATTAATTTTATTACCTCTCCGGTTGATTGAAGCAAATTATTGTGCCCAGAAGTGGGACGTATATAGACTGTTTATTTTTATGTTAATTGTAGTGTCGATTATTATTTGAGTAAAAATCGAACAAATATAACCCTAGTATTGGATGATACTGTTGAAAAGATAAACTGCGAAGGGAAGCAAGCACGGAGGATACAAGAGATCTCAACCTAGTTTCTTGAAGCAATCTTGACACCTACTACAAATCGATTGGTGTGAAAAGCCTCACTGTTGTTCGTACAAAACAAAAGACATCATAGGTAATTCTGTCTAATAATAATACCTACATTGTTAACAAACATAACATACCAGTAGATATGCTTAAGTAAGTATCAGCCAAATACTTAGGTAGCCATTATTGAAATAATACAATAACATTATTGAAGTTCACTCAATACATACATACATAAACCGACGCCTGTAATTCCTAACGGGATGGGCAGGATCACAACTATCATCCCATCATCATAATCAGCCTATATACGTCCCACTGCTAGGCATAGGCTTCCCCTCAATCAACCGGAGCGGGTATGGAGCATACTCCACCACGCTGCTCGAGTGCGGGTTGGTGGAGGTGATTTTACGGCAAATAGCCGGGACCAACGGCTTAATGTGCCCTCTGAAGCACGGAATAATGTTACTTTTTCAGGCAATCATGTGATCCCATAATAGTGCTTATTGTACTCATTATATTCCTCTTTTGCTGTATATTTTGTATTTTCTGTGTGTGCAATAAAGTCTTTGTTATGTTAATCTAAGACAACTTGCAGCCACTTTTGATACGAAGTCCTAAGATGGATATGAAGGACAATCAGCCTATCGCCCATAACAATAGTCCATCATGTTAAGGACACAATCCTCCCTCTGTCGGATTTTACGACATACCCGGAAAGACAAGCAGCTGTACGGTCACGAGCATTAATCTGTATACACTTTGGTACCATGTCACATTAACTTTTTTGTCAAATTTAACTGCAAGTCTCACTAAATGTCAAATATGTTAGTGCGACAGAGTCCTAAAGTGGGTACATTATATTGCTAATGACTGTACGGTGCTTTATGTTCACTCAGTACAATACATGCTAAAGATATTTTAACTTCTTAACACTTCTAGTAAACACCTTGCATGATATATAAAGGTATGATTCAGAGAAGAGTTTTAACCCGGTAGTAACATGGTAATCTCAGAAATCAGAAATCATTTATTCGCTTAGGATAAGTAGGTACAGAGTCACATTGGTATAAGTCAGTGTCACCGAATCTCTATCCTGCTAATTATTATTAGCATGCGAATATTACAAGTTCAAAAAACTATTCGTAATTAGCCATTCCCAAAAACGAAGAAGACCTAGAAGAGCTTACATGGAACAGATTAAAGAGAAGGCGAACGTCGTGGCTTATAAGGAGGTGAAGAAATTGGTCTTTGATGGACAAGAATGGAGAATGCTATACCGACAAGAGCGTGGCTCTTAAATTAGTGATGATATAGCCAATATTCAAGTATTTTTTTCCCAATACACCTTATAAAATTCCGGCTAAGTGATGGCCCTTTAAAATATCCAAAATACAGGTGATCAATACGTATACAACTTCTTACACTATCCAAACTATGCACCACAACACCTTCAATGCCGAATGGAAAGCAGTCGATTGTAAACGTTCGCAGATAGGCCGTGGCAAGTCATAAAAGCAATAACAATAACTGTACAGCCAATTCTTGGGCATATCTCTATCTTCATAGCTTGCGTTGCTGTGTTCTCACTTCATATATCTCAGGAACGGAGCACAAAAAGGCGCGGGAGGGGGACAGTCCGCGGGGAGGGGGCGGGGCGAGATGCGCTTGCGACGCGTGTTGGCCGCAGCATCGTAATGGAATCTCCATTGACAGGCTCATCAGCTCACTAAGAGGTTAAGTAAAAAGGAAATTATAGACATTAACATTTCTGCAAATAATTTTAATATTTATTTTCTTCAGCTGGTTTTTACTTATATACCGAACTAATAGGAGGGGTACTTTTAATTACTTTTCTTTTCAAGCTTTACCAATCCATCCTGATCCTCCTCTATGCTGAAAAAATATGCTGAATAAGTATAAGAAAACCTTAATCTCACTTAACCAACTTGATTTTTTCAATACATAGTTTGATTTTGACCTCAGTACTACAGACTGGTTCATTAGCAACCTGCACCTGAAAATTGTTGAACATTAGGCCTCCCTAAATATGGGGGTAGCCGTAGTAAATTGGTGGTGGGAGCGCGTCTGTCACAATTATTGCGGCACACCTGCGCCCGCGCATTTACATAAAATGAAATCGCCCCGTGGAGGATACGCCACGGAATTCTGAATATCCATAAATGTAGCTGCCAGCATACCGAGGGCCATACTTAAAAACAAAATTAAAGGGGATAGCCGTACGATAATATGAATTAAAAATAATAAAACAAAAAAATAGGAGTCACGGATCGCCTCGAGAGTTTTTTTAAGTTTTTTCGAACGAAGCCTGCGAACAGACTTGCCGTATCTCCTGACAATATCTTTGACGAGTTTTTTATGCTGCATTATTTTTTAAATGAACAGATTATAAATGGTTGTTAAGCGATTTAACGCCCAATCTAATTAAGCAAATGATATGTGTTTTCGGGTAAAGGCTTGCGATCACATCGAGATACATTCGCTATTATTGATTGATTTTTAATAGGGTGTTGTGATTGGTTATCGGCTCCGTAATGTGTGTGTACCTATTGAGGTCTTTGTTTGTTTTGTGATCTTAGATAATTTAGAACAAGCACGCGCCTAAAATTAAGCACGATTAAGGAATCTTTTGAAGCTGTAAGGTTTTTTTTGTACGAATATAATTCTGATACTTACATATTTAGTTTAGTGTTAATACTAGGTAAGTACCTACCTAAGTATTTAGTTTTTAAATGGAATATTTTTTTAAATTTATCGTGATCCGTTTATTTTAGATGTTTTAATGATTTTCTCGGTAATCAAGTCTAGGTAATCATAACTAGGAGAAGCAAAGAATATCTTTGCGTCAATTTTGAGTGCCTGTGTTTCGTCGTGCCTACCTAAATATATCATGGATTACATAAGATTAGTAACCAGTTTAAGGGTATTACAGACGGACGGCTTTTTTGGATTTTGCGATGTATTTATACTACACAAAACTGCATCCTAGTCTCAATTTTGCAACTGGCTGGTAGCAAAAATACTTGCTTCATGTACTTAGTTGTCTTGTAGTTTTCAGACGAAAGGTACTTTCTTCTGCCCCTTGTATTATAATAAGACAAACTATTAAAGAACAACCTATCGTCTATAATGCTTTCCTCATGTTAGATTTAAAAGTAATTGAACAATTTGACACAGACTACAACGCCAGGATCATATTCCATAAACATTTACTGCGGGGTTAAAATGGCCACAAAGAAGGAAGCAATTCATCTAAGAAAGCAATATTGCACATTGCAACTTTTATATGCGCGAATGTCAAATTGCAATATTGCTTTCTTAGATGAATTGCTTCGATGTGACCATTTTAACCCCCCTGGTATAACTTTCAGAAAATTTGTTGTAGCCGTTAACAAGATATATAAATACTCCGGCGCAGCGTGGTTGACTATTCCTCTCATTCAGTACTTATTGCTATCGACCCGCTGGAGTTGATTCTTCTTCTAGGATTAAAAATAAACCTGTTATCCCCTGCTAGGATGTAGGGTCGAATAACTGTTTCAAATATAAATCCTGTCATACGACGCCCTGAGCCGAAATTAGGCACCCTCAAGTTTCTCTTCTTAAATTTTTGTACCGGGTGAGAGCCTTCAGCACTCCCCACTAGTCCGGCCAAGTAGTTAATGCCATCTGAGGCAAACCTACAATAATTTCACGACAGAAAACGGTTCTATTTTTGCAAACCGACTTGCAGTTTTAAAGCAGTTATTCTAACCGCAAAAAATCTGCGAATGTATGCAGCTAGCTTGCAAATAGTCAATAATATCGCCTTTTGATTCACCCATGACAAATTCAAACTGTTTATTTCTCAATAAATCTCCTTGGTAAGGTAGGTATTATTGCTAATAATATAAACACTATACCAACTAACTGCAATGCTGAACAGAGAACGTTTTTACTTATAACTATAGGGCGTGGAAAAATAAAGGAAAATCATCTAAACTGCCACTAAAACCAATACAGATATTATGGTATATTATGTATATTTTATGACAGTACTCGTAGAGACAAAACATGTTATGACGTCATAAAACATTGACCCTGCAGTTTTGAAGTATTTGAACTCAAAAATTAAACGTAGTTTGATACAATTATATTTTTGTCAATATTTATTAATGATAATTATAGTGTTTTATATCAATATATATATATATATATATATATATATATATATATATTGTAGGGTAGGTAGTTAAGCGTCCAGACTACCTGGAGAATGCGCCACGTTGCACATTCACCAAGATAAGCTCATGAAGCGTCTAGACTGCCTAGAGAATGCGCTACGTTGCATAAGATAAGCCGTGATGAGATCAGACGCTTGGTCCCTTCCCATTAGTTTTTAAAGTAGTCTTAAGCTGAACTTCTTTTAGACAATACGTGTGTCTTATTCTAAATAAATAGTTTTAAATTCAATTAAATTGTCTTTTTAAAAACAGTCCTCTCACCCCGGGTGATTTATCTGGCGCAGCCGGTAGGATATTTGCATTAAGGCTGCACCTGAGGACTAGAAAATCGGTCGTCGGGTCAAAAAAGTCGCAGATATCCACGAACCAAATAAATAAGTTAAACACAAGTGAGTGAGCGGACAGAGTGAAAATCGTTTTCACATAATACGAGAGACACATAATTCTACGAAGTTCAGTGCAGCTTTATCGTGGAGGATATGGCAGTAAGCAGCTTGTGAGTGACTAATTCGCATTCCACTTCTTATGCTTATCTATTCCTGTTAGTTGCGGGCTCAATTATTAATAAGTGAACTCTATAGCTCTATATAGTTTGTTTCAGTTAACTTCACTGAGATAAAGAATATCTGATTTTCACATATCGCACTAAAATAGGTGATAAGTGAACTTTTAAGTATTTTTATTACTTTTGTTTGTTACATTTATTTTATTTTGTGTGTGTTTCGTTATAAAACTATAAATATGGCTCAAGTAACGTTAGTTCCCAAAGAAATGCTGTGTTTGATACCGAAGTTTAGTGGTCAACCTGAACAGCTTAATTTATTCTTATCTAAAGCTCAATATGTACTAGATAGTTACACGATACAGGGTAACCTTGCTCAGAGCACATACCTTTTCCATTGTATAAGTAGTAGGCTTGTAGATAGAGCAGCTACCCTTATCAGTGAGAGACAAGACATAACGTCCTGGGATGCATTGAAATCTGTGTTACTTCAGCATTTCGGTGACCCACGCTCAGAGGAGTGCATTAGTATTGAACTCGAGAGCATGAAAATAAAGTCGGGGGAGTCCTACAATGAGTTCTGTAACCGCATTCAACATGTTCGCAGCGCCTTATTTGCTAAAGTAAACCGGTTGACCGACGAAGGCGTAAAAGCAGCCAAAATGATCATTTACAATAACAGCGCGCTCAATGTTTTTCTATATAACCTTCCGGAAAACCTAATACGTATTGTTCGCCTAAAAGGTTGCTCCACTCTCGAAAATGCGTTAGGCATCGTAACTGAAGAGGTGAATTTCCAGCACCAATATAACTCTAAACACAAACAGTTAACTTCAACACATAATGTACAACCACAAAATTCTCAAAATGTTCAACCCCAGAATTTTAAATTTAATATTCCACAAAATACACCTGTCTTTCGACCAAGTGCTTTACAACAGTTCCGGATGCCATTACCTGGAAATCCTCAATTTAAATTTGGGATTCCACAGCAGATGGGCTATAAGCCAAACCTGACCCAAAACCAAAATAATTTTAAACCAAACCCTCAATTTAAATTCGGTATTCCCCAACCTCAAGGTTTTAGACCCAACCTCAATCAAAACACACAGGGTTTCAAATTCGGGATTCCCAATCAGTATCGGTTCGGGATTCCACCCCAGCCTCAGGGATACAGACCCCCTGTAAACAACTCCAAACCATTGGACACTGATGTCTCTATGCGAACAGCAACAAGACAGTACATGTTAGATGAACCTGAAGGTAATAATAACCTTTTCTATAACTACGAACTTGCGGAAACTTACTGTCATCCAAATGAAGGAGATTATGAAGCATATTACGATCTGTATGAAGAGCCGACCAGCTCGGAAACAACCAAAAACTACCCCGGATTTTCACGAGCCGGCCGCACCCAACAACCCGAGATAGTAAATCTTAATTGTGATAGCTTATTAAAATTACCACACATCAACTTACCTGAGATAAATGCTCGTTTTATGATAGACACGGGAAGCACTCGATCGTTTATCAGCCCAAGGAAAGTTGACGAGTTCTTCGCCAACTATAAGTTCTTCGAACCCTTCGAGGTTGTAAGCACTCACGCTCGTAGCAGACACGACGAAGTCATCGTCATACCCCTTCTGAAAACTTTTAAGAGCATGTTACAACATAAGTTTTATGTTTATGACGTCGATAATCGCTACGATGGCTTGATCGGTTCCGACCTTCTAAAACAACTAGGCGCCACAATCGATATGCAGAATCAAGTTCTCCGAACGAAAAATGTAGAAATACCAATAATATATAACCCACCATACGAAGTGCAGCTTCAACCACGTACTGAAACACGCGTGACGATTCCTGCGGACCTGAAAGATGGAGAGGCGATTATTAATTTCGTAGATTTCGGTAAAGTCGTGCGTATGCCGAGCGCAATAGTGACATATAAAAATGGCAAGCAAAATAGCAACGCGGACGCGTTATCCCGTATAAGGCTAAATGCTTTAGGTAAAGACGATACTGAATCCATGCAGGTGAATGTAGACGAATCTGAAAGACGATTACATTCTTACTTGGATGATGTGGTTTCTGAAATTGAAAGGTTAAGTAACGCGCAACCAAATCCGGAAGACGAAGTAAATTCAATAAGCAGTGGAGAGAAAGAAGAAACAACAAAGCATGAGTTAGAAACTGAGTACCCTATATTATCGCCTTCTGAAAGCACCATTACAATACCAGAAGGAACGATGAGTAACATGTCTCTATCACAAACTGTTCATTCGGCACCAGACATGGACACAAATGGCATACCTATTCTAAACGAAGCCATAGACTCTAAGCCTAATCAGATGTTAATTTATACATGGAACAGAAACGAAATGACTGTAAAGAATATCTCTAGTAACAATCAAAAGATATTAGAAGCACATTTACCAACAAATAGGCCAGATTTGGTCACTCAATTCCTAAAAGAATATGTAAAACCGAAAACTAAGCATTTCATATATTTTGAAAATGAAATTCACCGTAAACAGTTTACACAAGCGGCTATAAAACTTTTTAGAAAAGGGACAGTCAAACTATTTGAATGCACTAAAAGAGTTATACATGTAGAGGACGAAGAAGAGCAACGACAAATTGTTTTAAAATACCACGAGAGTAAGACATGTCATCGAGGAATCAACGAAACTCTCATGAAGCTGAAACGCGTATACTACTGGAACAATATGAACATAACAGTCAGTAGCGTGATAAACGCGTGTGAAATTTGTAAAGCAATGAAGTACGACCGCAAACCATACAAACCTGAATTGCAGTTGACACAGACGCAGACAAAACCTTTCCAAGAATTGGTTATGGATTTTTTTCCAATAGAAGGGAAATACTTCCTGACCATCATTGATGCGTTTAGTAAACTAGGACAGACTTTCGAAATTCCTAATCGCTCTACACCGGAAGTAGTAAGAGCTCTGATAAAATACTTTTCATTTTACGGTGTCCCCGGTAAAGATAAGCCCCGGTTTCAAAAAGCAGAAGTAGTTGGAGAGATAAGTAGGAATATAGTACCTGTCGATGTTAGGAACCGTAATACCAATGTACCTATTAAGGACATTCGTCGTCCTCCACAGGGTCGTGCTCCTGCTGGTGGTCCAGTTGAGCCAGAGCCAGGAGGAGGCCAAGCTACAACGGATTGAACACAATCCCGGGATACTTCCTGTAAAAGAGGGAACTGCTATTATAAGTTACGATAAGTGGATAATAATTAAGAATCTAGATTTAAGTTTAGTATACGATGATATAGAGTTTAATTTCAACCGCTATGCGAACCTCAACAAACACGTCCTAAACCATTTTGGCAAGAATGTTTTTAATTTCGAACTTGCGAATGTCAAAAGTCAAACTGATCACCTAAAACACATAACTTTCACTAAACTCAGACAATTAAATCCATCAAAAAGAATAAAACGTGGACTACTAAACCCTTTAGGGTCACTTATAAAAGTAATAACTGGCAATTTGGACAATGAGGATGCTGTGAAGTATGATAAAATGTTAAATGAACTCAAAACTCGACAAATTTCAGAATTAAAGAAAATGAGTCTGGTCACTGAAATGTTGGGGACATTTACGAATAACAGCAATGTAACAAAAAATAATTTCATCCAATTGGATAGGGAAATTTGGGACATTAGAAAAATACTGAATGAGTCAATGACAAATTTTACAAACAATAGATTAATTCATATTTACAATTTATTTTTACATAACTTCCAAATGTTGTATATCAGATTGGATGAAATAGAAACAGCAATAGCATTTAGCAAAATGGGAACTCTCCACCAGTCAATATTAGACACTGACGAATTTGTAACTGTTTTAGGAAAAATTGAACGTAAAGAGAGCCTTGCATATCCCGTAAATTATGTAAATTTAATTAAAATAGAGCAGTGTGTAGAGATTAAGGCATATATCAAAGAAAATCAGATAGTCTTTATCATCGAAGTTCCCTTGGTCAAAAAGGGAATATACGACTATTATCACGTCTTTCCTCTACCTATTACAAACAACCTAAATCAATCTGTCCTAATTATCCCAAAACAACCTTACCTTATTGCGAATGGTTCGAACACATTCTCACTCACCAAACGCTGCAAAGAGTTGGAGAGAGGCTTCTTTATTTGCTACGAAGAACACATTCCCCCAAGATCCATGGAGGATACCTGTGTGGCGGACTTAATGAAGTTTACTATGAATATTACCACCTGTTATCCTATCCTGGTGGAAGTGAAGACAATTAAAGTAGAGCCCATACAACCTAATCGATGGATTCTCTACTCTAAAGCCAACATCCTTTTGAAGACACGCTGTGGAAGTGAGATGAGCAGAATCTACATCAGAGGTACTTACCTGGCTGTGATCGATGATAACTGCGAACTAAAAATCGATGACGTCACACTGAGGCATCATAGTTCCGAAGCATCTCCAATACTATATCCCAAGTTACCTCTTATAAATTTTCCGGAAATCCCAACTTCAGCAGCAGCATCGCCCTGGAAGCCTATCAACTTGGATGAGGTCGACCTGCGACATCTCCAAGTGTTGTCGTACGCCCTAAAAAAAAGCTGACAGTGTTGTGCTAAGTGAAAGTGATAAAAGTGTAAGTGCGGTAAATATAAATAGCATTAGTATAGGAACTCTATTTTTATATATAATCTTAGTTTTAACAATTTTTATCGGTATCTTCATAACTTTAAGAAGACGTCGAAATTCTCAGTCTCAAAAATCATCCCCTGAGAATTTCGAAGTTATGGAGGGAGGAGTTAAGCGTCCAGACTACCTGGAGAATGCGCCACGTTGCACATTCACCAAGATAAGCTCATGAAGCGTCTAGACTGCCTAGAGAATGCGCTACGTTGCATAAGATAAGCCGTGATGAGATCAGACGCTTGGTCCCTTCCCATTAGTTTTTAAAGTAGTCTTAAGCTGAACTTCTTTTAGACAATACGTGTGTCTTATTCTAAATAAATAGTTTTAAATTCAATTAAATTGTCTTTTTAAAAACAGTCCTCTCACCCCGGGTGATTTATCTAGGTAGCAGGCAATATTGGTAAATAAATAGATAAGTCAGTACCTAAATACTTTTAGTAGAGTTGCTGAAGTTAGGATGTGTAGTGTCTCGCAGTAGGTAGGCACCTACATCAATTATGTATTATTCATAAATTTATATGCAATTTCATTACACTTAGGTAATTGAAGTTTATAAGCGATACAGTTTACACAGAAGGAAGTAAGTAAGTGATGATTTTATAATAAATAAGATTGTAAATGTTCCATAACAGAGGCTGTCTGTGATATTATTGATGCTGAGAGAAGTGGAGAATGTATGGCGAGTGTCGTTATAAACCACGTGTGCCGCGCCTACTGATGAAGAGCAATCGTGGGAACCCGCTGAAGAAAGTGGCAGCTCTCCAGATACATCAGATCTGACGCTACCTCATTGCAGGCACGTCGACTTCAATAAAAATCCAATGAAATTATAATACGGCGGCGTCTCAGCCTCACCATCCCGTAGACCCGTAAAAACTGTAAAATATTCAGCCGCGTCTTCAGGCAACATCATAATTTAACTCCGCAAAAAGTGGCGTCTTAATAAATAAATCAACGTATTTTTTCACCGTCCATAACTTAAGAAGTCGAGGCGGGAAATCGGATGGAAGTTGAGGGCGAAACTTTTAAAAAAGGAAACTGCTCTTGCGGCGGCGCGGCGGGCCGCGATTGGCCGGCGCGCGAGGGGCGGGGGCCGCGCGCGCGCCATTGGCCCGCCGCCGACGCACCGTAGGCGCGTTCATCTCGAGACACGAACAAATAGATTTTTTTAAACAAAAGCAATTTTCCTATTCTTCTTGTTGTGGCTCCGTTTCTATAGTTTGTTTTTGCGGCGTTCGTTTTGTATTGTTTATTGTGGTCGGTGCGCGACAATCCACTGCCGGTTAATAATAATTCTCAATGATATTAACATCGCGACTCTGAGTATTGTTCTGCGGCGGCCGCATGCAAATTTTGTAAAAACGAGCAATTGTTATGAAAAACGAACACGCCGAGCGTGTCGCAACCGTTCGGAGGCTTTACCCTGTAAAATGCTAATGTTAATTACCATTAGATATCAGCTTGTTACGCCTGACAATGGGCATTTAAACTTTGACAATAACTCATTTAAAAGTTTCTTTTATGATCGCTTCTACCGAGATAACGGGTTGCAAAAGTAGGTAGATTGTAATCGTTACTTAGGTAGTAAGTAGTTTCATTGAATGTAGACTGGTAAGCGATGCAAGACAAATAAGTCAGTGGCAACTAATCGCATTACTTAGAAAAAAATAAAACAAATCCTTACAATTAAAATCTAGTCAAGGAGATAAGTAGCGTTTTAGAGAAAGGTAGTTGGCCCTCGGAGAGATAAGAAGATCATTTGTGTTTTTGTACAAATAAACGAGTAGCCTATAGTCTAGTTATATTTGTAGATAGGAAACGATAGTACAAAGTTAAGCAATAATTTCTGTCACAATCAGTAAGTAGATGGATAACCATTCTGTTGCATTAGCTAACATGCTTTATTGATATTTCTCCAATGTAATAGAATAAAGAATACTACGTTAAATAAATTTACCAATACTTAATATCAATATGTAAGCACAATCGTAAAATCAAAACAGACGAAATCAAGGTCATTTTCAACTCGGACAATTGCAACTCTAGAGGTACAATTACATTTATTTATTTATTTCTTGGAAAACCAACAGCTTACAAGACAAAACAATTTAGATTTAAAAATACAAACAAATAGCAAATTACAGATTTTCACCAAAAAAAAAACATAATAGGTAAAGCCAGCCGCTGGTGGCTGACAAAAGATTTTTCATCATTACGCTCGCTCATATCGTCACGCATCACGCATGACAAGAACATAAAATAATTATGACGGTAGACAAATACAGACACATAGAAAGGCTCTTTATTCATTCTTTTCTTCACGAACTGGCAGTGAAACAAGCAAGGTTAATCGTGGCAGTAGAGTAACTTCCTACCTTTCGTCAGCTAGCATCTTCAGATGCTAAACGTGGTGTTGGTTCGCTTGGTGTGGTGATCGCCGCAGGTTTATGATTACATCTAAGTATAAAGCCTCTTTCAGGAAAACTTCGTTAAATCTGCCAAAGTAATGAAATAAATTGAACATTGAAGACAAGGTTTTGATCTAATCGGACATTGAAAACTGAAAACAAGGCATAGGGCTATTTCCAACATGAACTCCGAAATATAAAATATTTAAATCAAGGTTGTATGGTCCTCACATCTTTGCTTAGTTAAGAAGTATCTGTCAATACAGGAAACGTAAACAACATTGAATAGTTGAGTTCTAGTTGAATAATCTAAATAATTTACACGAAGTGTTGTTTTATGGATAATTAGTATCGCTTTAAGTTAGTCGGAAAACATTCGCGATAGTATTATTATATCGGAATATTCAATAAACAAAGTGTACCTATCTATTTTCGCTTTGTGCCAAGAAGCCGATACATAACTCGAAAGTTTCTTTTGAGTTAATTCATTTGGGGTTCGGAGTAAAAGTCTGTTCCGAGGATGAGGGTTTTCTTTTTTTTCTTTATCTTTCACCATTTCATTCATCATCATCAGGTTAAAATACATAAGACTTGGCTGTATGGGCATAGTTCTCTTTGCCTTACCCTTCGGGGAAAACAAAAAAAATACGATTGTTAAATTCAAAAACTCCTATGGTTGAGTTAGGATACTTTTTACATAATAAACCAACCAAAATAGACACACCATAAACCACCCAAACCCTTATTTGATGGAGTCGTGCAGCTCTGGTGTAGAATAACAAATGTCTAGATTATATCTGGGCCTTAATCTGTATTAGTGCAGTCGTGTTTAGAATAACTGACCCTCCCACATGGTAATAGTCATGTTATTGTAATGGCTTATAATTACAAATGAGACATGCAATGATAGTTCATTGGGCTTTACAGATATAAATGTAATTAGAGCTTAATTTATCTGTGTATAGCTTAAGTTGCTTTTATTTTGAAAACAATCAAAGCATGCAAATAACCTAATTATATTTTTGGTAGAGATTTAGGGTCCGCTTACCTCACCTGAAGATTTGACAGGTCCGCTTTTTCACAGAAGCGACTGCCTGTCTCTCCCAACCCATCATCTCCCTAGCATTATCCCGTTTTCACGGGGTCCGCTTACCTAACCTAAAGATTTGACAGCTCCAGTTTTTTACAGAAGCGACTGCTTGTCTAACCTCCCGCGAAGGGAAATCCACCCCAATACAAGTTAGGTCACATACCTCCAAAAATGTATTTCTCGGGAATGTGAGTTTTCTCACGATGTTTTCCTTCACCGCTAACCATTTATGATCCAAACATGAATTCGAAAACGAATCATTGGTTTAGGACTGTACTGGATACGAATCTGCGACCTCAAAGTGAGAGGCAAACGTTCTATCAACTGGGCTACCACGGCTCTCCAATCTAAAATCATTTAGCCCCAGTAAATGGAAGTATCCAACTAACTAGTGACGTACGTACCTGCTATACCCAATAATATAATATCTTTCGATCACCCACACTGCAATTAGTGAAAATTGTTCCCTCCATTGCAACAATTACCTTTAATACCTCGCAATGTAAGTTTATAACGAGTGAAACATTTTGATGGAAGAGCCAGGTGGATTTGAGCCTGATACGGGATCCATGATCGATACGGCGCGATCGGTGTTCTGATGACGAAACACTCGGCAAATATGATGCATCGGTGCGATCCGCGATAACCTACTGAATGCTTCAAATGTAACGCCGTTTTTGCTGGGTAATTTTGCCTAACAACACCAATAGTGCCTTTAAGCTTTTAGCAATAAGGTCTGTGATGAAAACGAGGGAGAAATGTAAATGTACAAAGCATTGTAGGTTTTTGCAAAAGCCATCGCAATTATTATAGTAGGAAAATCAACGAGGGTTCATTTCGTAGATTACCTTTCTACCAGTATAATGTATGGTCAGCCTTTCAGTTGGATATGCATTGCGATGAGGATTATCTATAAGTATTGAGGTTGCATCTTCATTAGCGAATGTGTTGACGATGGTTGTAGATGCGTGTGGTAGAGGTTTTTGCAAAATTTTGAAAACATAAAGGAAGAAAAGAACATTTAGGTATTCTGAACGTTGTATTGAAAATACACACACGATTTTAATGTGTACTGCCGGGTCTGCATGACAACCGCGCCGCGCGCGGCGCGACATATATTGAGCGCTTCGACAAATAAACGATACGAATGCTATCTACGTAGATGGACGTCAAATGGCTATTGGTCGAAGGCCTCGATATGCCGTGCAGAGCCTACTCGAGTAGAAAGAGATTCGACAGGATAATTGCAATATATTAAATGACCTCTAATGGTCTAATGTTGGTCTAATGTTACTTGCCATCACTGAAAAGGGCTTCCTTCATACAAAATACATCAATGAGTTAATTGTCATCATTCATTGCCGTAATAATGTACGTATATTTTTGACCATCCTTAAAAGTACTAGGTATGCCGATTTTGATAAAAGTTGTACTATTCCCTAAGTTGGATAACATGTACTTAATACAGTACAAAATATTGTAATACAAATTGTAGTTCATTCACCTGCGAATTGTGGTACACTCGTTTAAAATCCTACATATACCAATATTGTGCACTTCCAACTAGATTACACACATACGACTCAAATAGATAATCTCCTTTTTTGACCTCGGATAAAAATACTGGCCCCGTTACCTCTCTCTCTGCACCGCCAACCTGGCTATTTGAGTAATTAATGTCATAATTTATCCTCAAAGGCTCTGGTATGGTGGTATGGTATCTATACGTGCTTCCATTTAAACATGTGACAACTCCACTAGTAAGTCACTGTCAAAGACCTCACAGGGAGCATTAACCCCGGTAATTAAAACAAGAATGGGCTAGGACTAGACGAGCTGATGAAATATTCTAATCAGACTGGTCGCATTGTAAAAACCGCGGAGGTGCGATGGGCGGTGGCGATAAGGCCCGTGTCACACGGGCGCGGGGCACAAACGAGCGATTGCGCGCCCGCACACGGCGCCTGCGCGCTTTGCATAACAAAGGGCGCAATTTGGAGGAAAAATGGGCACAATCTCGAAACATCTCGAATCTCGAGCGCTCTCGTGCGCTTTCGAGCGACTCGGTGCGCCCGCGCCTACTAATGCGAGGTTTAGCGACGCCGTGATGGATGTTAGGGACACTCGCTCAAATGGAGTTGATCATTCATGTGACACTGTTTGATGTGTTAGAATACATTCGTTTCATTTTTTATTTTGGCCATTATGGTTACGATTTCTAGTAATGAAGAAAAAAATGGTATACTCATGCATTCTTTTCATTTTTAAGCTGATAATTCCAGCGGTCCCACCACAACTACAATTACGAACCATTTGTTTGCTTTCTTATTTAAAGATACTCCCGGAAACATCCAAATCATAATTTAATTAGACAAAGTTCCACACAAATCCCAGTCCCTATAGATGTCTGAAGTGGCCGTAGTACGTGGAACCATGATCACGTGAGATTAGACGCGACTCGACGTGTTTTTTGCCCAGAACCGCCTTTACACGCCTCACATGCATTCCGCGAGCATAAATTTAAATTTGTGCTGTTTTATGCTGTTATCGAAATACTCGTACAATTTATGGCAACGAGAAATGTGAGGGAATGAGTTATACGAGCGCTAGAAATGTTTAGCGGTAGTTACGAGGCTTCTCCCTCTAATTGCATTCCTTATTTGATAAATCGGACGTTAATTCTGTAGTGAAAGGCTGCAATTGGTCATAACGATATTCATTTTGTAATCATTTAGCTGTTAGCCATTGGAGTTTCTACTAATAAAGCTTAAAGGTTATTGGTAGTGTTAGGAAACGGTCGCTTTGAATCCGATTTGAATTAAGATCGTTTGATTGGCGAGTCGTTATTGCATTGGCAGAAGTATTACTTGCATGTAAATGATAACTGTATTATACTTACGGTGAAATCAGGGTTCAGAATCAGAGCTAATAAGCTGGAAATTTGTATATAAGTAGTTTAATTTTGTCATTTTCGACGAAGGGTGAAAAGTTTTTGGATTTTTGAAATCTAATTTTCTTTAAACTCGTCTTGCAGTGAATGGAATAGTTGTGGAGCATAAAATGATTAGCTCTCATTCCAAGATTCATCTGTTATTGCCCCTATTATTCCTATATATTTGGTATATCGATCCTAGTTTTCTTGTATATTTAGTATATCGCACCTATTTTTCCTGTATATTTGGCAATAATGACGCTAACTTAAGCGAGTATATAATATTCTTAGTATTATACGACACACTGAACCACACGTCCTAATTTTAGACATATTGGGTATTTAGCAAACTCGCTGGGCTTGAACGTTTTGTTCAATCATATTTAATGTTTACTTCAATTTTCACTTTAAACGGAAATAAGAAGCGATAATAAATTACAATTCAAGGATTATTTAGTACCTAATTTAAAACAGCCACAACTACCCTCGAAATTCTCTTTGAAGTTATCAAGACGTGGTTTTGTTCATCATCGTGTAGGTGATGGCAAACGGCAAGACCGCAACAATCGTCACGCGACAGTCGGTGGTAGCTGTCCCATTGGTGGCGAGTAGCGGGAACCACAACCACTCAAGGTTACTAAGTAAGATCGAGAGAAATTACCTACCTACACAGCTTAGTTAGGTGTTCTTGAGATTCTATAGAAGAGAAGAGAAATCAGAAAAGGTTCTGTCTCGAATCTCATCTGCATTTGTCGTCATTACGTCAGTTCTCAGTACTCACGTCATTCGGGAACTCTTCGAATTCTTCTTGTTGTATTGCACTATTAACAAACTGAGAAACATCCCAAGCACTCCAAGTAAATTTGTTAATGTTTTCATCATGTTTTTAAATGCAGTCAAATTCCAAAGATAAATAAATTGCACATAAATTGTCTCATCATTATCAGCCGTACGACGCCCACTGCTGGGCATAGGTCTCCCCCAAAGATCTCCACTACGATGACCATCGTCGGTCCACCTTGTAGCGGGCCTACCCACTGAGCGTCGTACATAAATTGTCTAGGGCCACAAAATACCACAACTGTTTAAAACATAGGTAATATGTCGGGCTTTTACTTTTTTTACGTGAAATATAGCAGGTTTGCCATCGATAAAGTTAAATACTTTCCGGACAAAATGAAGAACGCTGAAGGCTCTCATCTGGACAGGTTTTATAATATTTTGTCATATTATTCGTAAAAACGCGTATTTATCTATGTATAGACGTGTTCCTTTGCTTAGTAGGTATTCCACTTACGTTTCTCAAGCGGTATAACAGTAAATCGCTCGTCGCTATGTCGCTGACAAAGGGACGAACCTCTTGTGGTCGGGATGGTCTCGTGCGGTGATGATCGCGTCCGTGCGATCAGCCCACAGAAGCGTGCGGTCGACCATCAGCCAATCAACTTGTCAACGATATCCTGATCTGTTTATAGAATTTGTTACCAAATTGGGGTTTTAATTTGGAAACCGTTTCGGTAAATTTTATAAGTTGCCTGTGTTCACCTGCTGTCTAAGGGTACCTTTAAATTGTAGAATGAAAACATATTTTTTTTTTATTTTTTGAATAATAATTAAAATAATACCATGTACCAGTACATGTTATAGAGAATTTACTACCTACTTACTCAAATAATTTATAATAAATAATACTTAATAATAATTTAATTATTACTTTTATTTAATAATTTATAGATTATAACTTATACTTTTACAACTTTTATTTATAAAAAGTTATTCACTTATTACTTATTATTGAAACGAACGGATAATTTTGCTATTATAATGCAAATAAATAATAAATAATTGATTTCATAGATTATATTCTTAGGTAAGTCATTTTTTATGAAGATAGGTATTCCGGTAGGTTCTCAGTCCTATTTATCGTTATCAGTTAATATATAGAGACATTTGCGCCAGCAAGAACAAATTGCGATGTCCTTTTTCATCCTACATTATTAACAATTAACCTTCGTCATTTTATGACAGTGTTAATAGTATATTTCTATTAATTAAAACAAAAATGACACTATGCGAATAATGACTTGTCAATGTTTGTGATAATGCTGTCAAGTGGAGTGTCGACACCTGCGCTTGTGCAATAAAGTAATAAATAAATTATTACATTTAGTAACGTCATAGATACAGGTTGACTATTTATAATCTTGTAATCTATAAAGTATCGATTCAGCAATATGATCGTAAATATAGGTGATTGACTTGTGAGATCTTATTAAAAACTTGGACACCAATTACTGGACTGTTATTTAGACGCCGAATAATGATGACAAAAACAAATCAAAAGTCGACTATATCTGTTCTGTTATAGTTAATATAAATTATATAAGTCTTACTATAATTGTTCTGTTATTTTGGGCTGATAAATCATAAATTACGTTGTTCAACTTGTCATTGACATGAAAGAAGATGTACACGCTTGAAATTATTATAAATCCATTCAAGCGTGTACACTGCAGAAGAATTTTGGTCTGCTTTCAGCTTCAGTTGAACTGTGGATTTACCAGCTGTAAGATAAGACAATACTTATCAGCTGACTGCTTAACAATGTGCTAAAACTGTGTTTATTACTAAGACTTATATGAAAAAATGACAATTCATGAGAATTTAAACTGTTTAGTCAGTCACCGGGGTCATAACCCCGGGTTATACAGTTAGTAAATACTTACAGTTTAGAGATGCGGTGCTGGTTCAGTAATTTCCTGCACTCCATAACCTCAATTTCAGGGGTAATTATTTAGTAGGTAAATCATCGTAAGTACCGGCCTCCGTGGTCCTGTAGTTGAGCATTGTGCTCACCGTTGTGAATCCCGGTGGAGACACTACACAAAAATCACTTTGTGATTCCTAGTTTGGTTAGGACAGGCTGATCACCTATTGTACAAAAGTAAGATGATCCGTGCTTCGGAAGGCACGTTACGCCGTTGGTCCCGGTTACTACTTACTGATGCAAGTACGTAGTCGTTACACGAGTCATGTCAGAGGCCTTTTGCGGCTCAATAATAACCCTAACACCAGGGTTGATGAGGTTGGTAATTCACCTCATAACACACACGATAGAAGACTAGGTAAATAAGCGATCATCAAATGTTGTCTACAGTAACAGCGGTGCAATATATTGACGTATACAGAGGTATAATTAATCAATCCACGGAGTTGCGAATGTACATGATACTATCAAAACTTGCCAGGCTTTTTACTATTCAATTGTAAGGTTCACAGACAAATGACATCATTTTCTTCATTGAAAACTTTATAAAATAAGAGTTGTGGTGACTCTGAGCTGTCATTCTAAATTCAAAGATTCAAAAAATATCGCTAAAACTGACCTAGGTTTCCTTTCCGGTTTGATTCACGGTCAGACAGCAATTGATTTTACTTTTTTTGCTTTTAAGGTGAAGTCACGTAACTACGTAAAGTGATAGGTGAGCCGTATCCCAGTCTATATTGGTCGAGCCAACTGTGTTATTGAGAAATGCACATAAGATAAATTAATAAAGCTACCGTGGTTCGAACCGACGCTCCCCGTTTGAGAAGCAAGCCGGTCTACCTCAGGTCTACAGTTACTACTAATTTAATGTAACGCTACAAAAGTTAAAACTCACTCTTTCTGCCGTCGGTATAGCATCGCGATTGCATCGTCTGCACCGTGCGACTGCATTCGTTCATACACTAATGAATTCACATGTCCTGCACTTACCTAATTATGAGAATATAAATTATAAGCATTGCATGTCATATGCATTTTATTAATATTGTACTTACAAGTTGAATGTTACTATTCATATCATATTTAGTAAATGCATTCCCGCTGCGTTGTAAAGTTAAATTGTTCGCTGCACTAGTTGCTAGTCAATAAAATATCAACCTACTTTTAAATTGCAGGAAATAGCAATAAAAACAACAATTATCTCGTGATCGGTTCAAGTTCTAATTACGGCGTTATTTCAGCGTTATCTCCATAGTATGCTTTAGGATCGTAGCGATTAGTGACTTTAAGACAAGCGTCTCGCGTGACGCGCGGCATTTGCGCGGAGCCTTGTAGGCTTCGTCGCAGCGATTTGTTACCGCCACACTCGTTACTTATCAAAATTCGTATCGAAACCCATCGCGCCCTCCTCTTACCCTCCAAGGATGCAACCAACCAACACTAGTTTTTCAACCGATACAATGATAAGCAACAATTAACCGATGCCATCGCGACTAAAAGCGAAAACGCTCATTTCGCGTAATTTTTGTCTTCAATTTGCATTGGAATTGAATTTTTTCCCCGCACGCATCCGCCATTGTGTGCGTATGCGTACACGCACGCTCCACGCATGTTCAATTAGAATTCGAAGTAGGTACAGACTGCTTAATTAAGGAAAAATTTAATAATAAAATCGCGTGTCAGGAACAACGATTTCCCTTTTAACTTTTTTCGCTTCCTTTATTAATTTAATTCTGTGGGTTTGTGTGAAAGTTGCAACTGTCAGTCGAACAATGGTTAGCTGTATTGATCTGAGCACTTTTCAACAAGGCAATTAAACAAGAGCAATGGGATTTTATTCAGATCCATCAAACCAATTCGAAATCATAATTGATCTGGCTTGTAAAAAACATAGAGGGCTGTTAGAGGGAATAGGCGCCAAAATATAAAACTAGAGGATGACTGGCGAAGTTGGGCGAGTCAATTAACGCGCGCTGCCCGCTCCGATACTGCAGTATACCGCCGGCGCACATCAATCATACTCACCACTACTGCATTTTAGTAATGGATAGGATCCGCAGACTTTTACCTTAATTTTACTTCGCGAAAATTTTCTTTAGGCCGGTCGGATGAGTCACAAAAAGCTTAGTAAACGGCGATTTGCGATGTTTCTGCAATACCTTCACCACCTCTATCGCTGATGATGGATGAAATCACCGGCAGTGGGAGGAAAATCTGTTACATTTTAGTACAAATAATAACAACGGCCTTCGTGGTCCAGTAGTTGAGCGTTGGGCTCACGATCCGGGGGTCCGGGATCAAAACCCGGTGGGGACTATCACAAAAATCACTTTGTGATCCCTAGTTTGGTTAGGACATTACAAGCTAATCATCTGATTGTCCGAAAGTAAGACGATCCGTGCTTCGGAAGGCACGTTAAGCCGTAGGTCCCGGTTACTACTTACTGATGTAAGTATCTAGTCGTTATATGAGTCATGTCAGGGGCCTTTGGCGGCTCAATAGTAACCCTGATACCAGAGTTGATGAGGTTGGGTAATCTACCTTACAACCCACACGATTGAAGAAGAAACAATATAGTGTATGGTTAGGTATATATTATATTTGTAAGTATGTTATATATTTATTTGCTTGTATTTGTTGTTAAGTTGTATGCATAGTTTGTACCCGCAATCTTTCAATTTTTTTTTTACCTTTTTCCTCACCTTATGGTTGTCTGGAAGAAATCGCTTTAAGCGATAAGGCCGCCATTTGCCATGTACTTAGTTAAGAGACTTTTTGTAATTATTTCTTTTTATTTTGGTGCAATAAAGTGTATTTGTATTGTATTGTATTGTACAAATTATATACTTACTTTACAAAAATATTCTGAATGTTTGTGATATCCTGCGGTGTGTTTGCGAGTCAATCGCCATTCGTGCTCGCTCGACGATGTCGCTCTGCCGAATTTCAGCAATTCTACTCAAAAACCAGAGATTGCAGCCACTTTATCTACGTTAGTATCCATAGTAGACAGAAATAGATAAGTATCTTGTTTAATTCGAGGAATATAACAGCCTCCGTGGTCTAGTGGTTAGAGCGTTAGGCTCACGATCTGGAGGTCCGGGTTCGATTCCCGATCGAAATCCTTTGTGAGACTGTCCTTTGTTTGGTAAAGACTTTTCAGGCTTGAATCACCTGATTGTTCGAAAAAGTAAGATGATTCCGTGCTTCGGAGGGTACGTTAAGCCGTTGGTCCCGGCTATTAGCCGTAAAAACACCTCCACCAACCCGCAGTGGAGCAGCGTGGTGAAGTATGCTCCATACCCCCTCCGGTTCACTGAGGGGAGGCCTGTGCCCAGCAGTGGGACGTATATAGGCTGGTTATGTGTGTGTGTATACTCCGAGGGGTAAATACTTTCGTACCTCTAGTCATATTTCGAATAGAACTTACAACAGCTTAATTATACTTATATTACTCTTCTTCAGCGTCAGGGCATAGAATAAGGAATAATACTATGTATAGAACGGTAACTCTCTGCTGCCGTTGCCTGCTGCTTATGACGCTGGTGCGTCTGAGCTAGGTTTACCTCACCTCCCCTCGAACATAGTTTAGACTTGAATCGTATGGCGTCAGACGTCACACACACAGATGCGCGTGTACAATAACGTCAATGTGTCGTGTCTGTGTAAAACGAGGTTGTTTGTATGAAGTGTCCGCGGTGTGATCAGGGTTACTATTGAGCCGCCATAGGCCCCTGACATGGCTCACGGAGTGAGGATCACGAAGTGTTTTTTGTATTTTCGTACCCAGGAGTTCCGGATCGTGAGCCCAAACGCTTAACCTCACCTCAGAGGCAATTTTCTTAGCCAGACGTCGCCCTGTGAGTCAAAAAGAGTAGTTCGATTATAGGTACAAATTACTTAATAGTTACTAACTAGGCTCTAGATGCTTCTCAACACTTTTATTTGGAGTAGAAGTCTCCCAATTACCCGAACTTCCAACGCTACAAACTCAACTGAAAAGAAATTTTGTAGGCATACGTTTTCTACCACTGACGTTTAAAAATTCTTTACAAGTAAATAGTACAAAAAAATACTTCGATAACGACACACTTTGTTCTTAGACGTTTTAAGTCGTATAGGATTAAGTAAGACGTTAGCACGTAGGTACAATGGTTACTTAATCATTCAGCTCGTTAAAACATAATTATGGCTGCAAACTTGTAAGAAAAAGTTTAAGTAATAGAAACAGCTTATTCCGCGTACCAATTTACCTTCAGTACAAAAAGTTTTAGGTAAAAGAAAAGCTACTTAGGTACGTACCCGTATCATGGCGCAATTTGAACAAACAGGGGGGTTAAAATGGCCACATCGAAGCAATTCATCTAAGAAAGCAATATTGCTATTTGACATTATTTTGTTTGCATTGCGCACTTGCTTTTATATGCGCAAATGTCAAATTGCAATATTGCTTTCTTAGATGAATTGCTTCGATGTGGCCATTTTAACCCCCCTGTACTCAATGAACAAATTAGGCAGAAAATGTGTAGAATAAATTATATAAATCACAAATTATTATTCCGTTATGCTACTTCATAACTTAACAAATACACACAGAAAATACAAAATTACAAGCAAACGAGAAATGGAAGACATCAAATTTAATCAATGAAAAAGTATTAGTATATTTTTTTTGACCTTCGATGGGTGTGCACTTGACCCCAGACTTGCCCGAAGGCATTGACGAAGCTTAAGATGGAGCGAGCTCGCCCAGAAGGTGCCTGTTCACTTTGACCTTGAAAGCACCCGGGTTATATGCATTCGGAAATACAGAAGACGGCCACAAAAACGGCAAAGAGTTCCATTCCAGAGTTCCAATGTAAACATTTATACATTATGCAAGATTTAAAATTATAAGTAAGTACTTATTTAAAGTTTTATATTTGATAAAAGACGTTTACTTCCTAGAACTACTGGGATGTTTGTCCCATTAGTTCTGTTATTCAGTAGTTATGTTTGACAGTTCTGTCACCAGAACTACTTTTCTTTAAAAAAAAAGACAAAAAGTGTTTATTGTTCCAAACAATTTAAAAACTATTGGAACTAAATAAACAATTTTAAAGCACTGCTAGTACTTACAACAGGTACAGGTACAACCTGTATTCTGTTGTTGTTCAGTTTAAGTACTTACATGAACTTTTAGATTAGCTCTCTTTGCTGAAACAAGTCAAAAGCTTTTAAAAAAGCGTAGGTACTCATACAGAATGTTGTCCTTTCACAATTTTACCCGGTCTATAATAATTTCACGAACGACGGACCCCCGAGAGCATCGCTTCAATCGTTATCGAGAACACAATGAATTTCTGACTCGCTTCACATCTTCAAACGTAATTCGCATTTTTCACAGCCCGCCCGCAGCCAAATAGAATGGTGGAAAAGAAAATAATTAATTCCTCTGTTTCGTACCGATGGAAATTTAATTTTCACCTGTTTGTTATTGTGAATTGTAACGAGAATTCGTTTTCGATTTTTTTTGGTAGGTAAGAATATTTTGTTTATTTTTAAATGCGCTGTTTCGTTTCGTTTAAGATTCTAAATGAATATATTTTTGTTAATTTGGAGTCTTATTTAAATAATAATTAGATTTTTAATTATAATAATATTACTAAGGAAAATAAGCAAAATGATGGTTAAACCTTTGATTGGAACTCTTATAAAAATAGAAGACAGTCTTAGGGTATTCAAAATCAATATTAAAGTGATCCTTATTAATATATATATTTTTGTTTCCCCTAGTTCTTACTTACAGTCAGTTAGTACTTGAGTAAGGAACTTCGACAAAAACTTCTGGCGCAAGATCTGCAGATCCCGGGTGCGAATCCCGGACATATTACAAAAATCACTTTGTGAGCCCTGGTTTAGTTAGGACATTGCAGGCGGATCAACTGTTCGACCGAAATAAGATGATCCGTGCTTCGTAATGTTAAATAGAAATGATTCAATCGACCTAATATCGACTGATCACTATTTTATCATTTTATACATCATTTTATAATAAGTAATTCTTACCGCGCATTGAAACGATTGTAAAATGTTATCTTTTTTGGAATATTATTAATAATTGTACTAATCTGGTCGTTTTTGTTTAATAGTAAATAGGTACAGTCATGAGCAATATTATGTACCCATTTTAAAACCCTGTTGCATTATCATATTTGACATTTAATGAGACATACGGTTTAATTTGTCAAAAAAGTTAATGTGACATGGTTTCAAAGTGTATAAATATTAGTACTCGTGACCGCACTTAGACGTTACAGACTTTTGGCAGCCTCATAATGGTAATGCGCGTCATAACCCCCACGATTGTAGAAGAATTAAGTATTTCTTTATTGCGCTAATATTTTACCTTGCATTCAGTATTATGTGGCTTTATTTTTGTTTTTAAACGAGAATTTTGTATTGTGTTATCGGGTGTTTACGCCGCGGTGGTTAGCGACAATCGTCGACAAAACCACAGCCTGCCACTGGACGGGTCAATACATTGGATTTGATCCGATGCTTTTATAGAAATAGAAATGCTATAGAAAAATATGTGGAAAAGTATTTTATTTTAATCTCATGTACAACATCAGTCTCCGTAGCCTTAGGTTAGAGCATTAGACTCACGATCTTGAGGTTCGAGTTCGATTCCTGATCGGACACAGTCGAAAATCACTTTGTGAGACTGTGCTTTGTTTGGCTAGGACATTACAGGCTGAATCATCGAGATTGTCCGTAAAAGTAAGATTATTTCGTGTGTTTTTTCACCAAACTTTAGTGTTGCAATTTGCCCCTCCGATCGCATAGTGACGGCCTTTGCTCAATATATTAAATGTCAACAAAGTAGTTACTTTCTCCTGCACAATATTATTTTTCAGACAGGGTGTCACACCAATTAACCGTACCTCTCTTGTTGTGCTATGTACTTAACACTATAGAACACTATTCACTACACTATAGAGCTCGTCTGTACAGTCGTGAGTAATATCATGTACGGTCACGTGCATTAATATGTATACACTTTGTTACCATGTCACATTAACTTTTTTGACAAATTGAACTGTAAGTCTCACTAAATGTCAAATATGTTAGTGCGACAGAGTCCTAAAGTGGGTACATTATATTGCTCATGACTGTACCCACTTTAGAACCCTGTCGCACTATCATATTTGACATTTAATGAGACTTACGGTTTAATTTATCAAAAAAGTTAATGTGACATGGTATCAAAGTGTATACATATTAGTACTCGTGACCGTACATCATCCACACAGAAATGGAATCGAGTTTGTTTTTTAGGGTTCCGTAGCCTAATAGCAAAAAACGGAACCCTCATAGATTCGTCATGTCTGTCCGTCCGTCCGTCCGTAGGTCACAGCCACTTTTCTCCGAAACTATAATAGCTATACTGTTGAAACTTGATAAATATGTGTATTCTGTGAACCGCACTAAGATTTTTACGCAATGATAGAAAAAAAAACAATAAATTTTGGGGGTCCCCATACATAGAACTGAAACTCAAAAAATTTTTTTTCATCAAACCCATACGTGTGGGGTATTTATGGATAGGTCTTCCAAAATGGTATTGAGGTTTCTAATATCTTTTTTTCTAAACTGAATAGTTTGCGCGAGAGACACTTCCAAAGTGGTAAAATGTGTCCCCCCCCCCCTGTAACTTCTAAAATAAGAGGAGGATAAAACTAAGAAATATATATGATGTAGATTAGCATGCAAACTACCAACGAAAATTGGTTTGAACCAGATCTAGTAAGTAGTTTTTTTTTTAATACATCATAAATCGTATCGAATTTTATATTGTTACTTGCTGTTACGGAACCCTTCATGGGCGAGTCCGATTCGCACTTGGCCGCTTTTTTTTCTAAGACTTCTAGTCTGATTGTGAGTCCGTGAGGTCGTGCCCGGGACGCATTACATCCGTGTATTTGCATAGTAATCGGGTCGTCCGATGTTCCCGAGTTTAATTACCCCCCTGCCCCCCTATAAAGTTTACTGCCCGTCCGTTTTGGGAAATTGGTGGTAAATTAAAGGGAAATCTGGGTTTATTTTGTCATTCTATTTTGGGGTCCCACCTCAAGGATTAAACCACATTAATGATGACTATAAATCTGGGTTGACCTGGTGGTTGCGAGATAATCGGGTAATAGTTCTATTTTTCACTTTATGTTCCTATTTTTGTTTACCTAATTAAGGTTATTGTTTGCTAATTTATTCTATGGTAACTTATGCTGTCCATATTTAAAAAAAATATATAAATCCAATAAATCTTTTATTCTATAAAAACATAGTCTAATTACACATAGCGACTTAATTAGTCATAATGAAATGATTTTAAAATTAAGTAATCCAAAATTAATGAATTAATGTCTATATATGAGGAGTTCGGTGGCGCAGCGGTAAACGTGCTCGGTCTGCGATTGAAGTTAAGCAACTTTCGCAAAGGCCGGTCATAGGTCATACCACAAAAAAAAATAATCTCAAACTCTTCCGTGCTTCGGAAGGCACGATGGTTTAAGGCCTGATCTCCCTATCCATCCATAGGGAAGGCCCGTGCCCCAGCAGTGGGGACGTTAATGGGCTGATGATGATGAATATACACATGCGTCATGTCAAAATAAGCCACCTCGTGTTATTCCCGGCGTAAAGGTACCCATCAAACTAGCCGCGTTTCTACGCTGGATAGCGATAGGCAACCATTGCACAAGATATGCATCGGAGCTATTTATAAATGAAATTAAATAATACATTTTTACATTACTTTCTATTATTTCTGTTTGGCCCTATTTTCGCAATCAATTTATTTTTTAAACTGTATAAAGTAAGGTATAACATCGTTTATGAGGGCCGATGGTTTCATGCCAGGCTGCCATTTGTGGCGTCTTGACCGAGGTCGTAACAATTAATTAAAATATAAATAACAATGTAAGGACGCGCTACCGGCCATACACGGTGAATATCGAATATTAAGCCACATGAAGGGGTAAGTCTTGTGTTATTAAATTCTGCATGTAAGGAAAAAGTTAGGATAATTCTAGGGGTGGTATTAATAAACTAATCTCAGCTGAGACTGCCCTCAAGATCATGCACAAGTCCCTGTTTTTATATAAGAACTGTCACATTGAAATGATCTTGAGGACAGTCTCGAAGCTGAGATTAGTTTATTAATACCAGCCTAGGACACATTAAGCCGTTGGTCCCGGTTACTACTTACTGAAATAACTAAGTAGTCGTTACATGAGTCATGTCAGGGTCCTTTGGCGGCTCAATAATAACCCCAACCAGTGTTGATGAGGTTGGTAATTAACCATACAAGCTACACGATAGAAGAAGATTCTAGGAAGTCCTGTAGTCCTGTGTGCACCGGCTTGCTTCTCAAACGGGGAACCCCGGGGAAAGTATGTTTTATCTTAAGTGCAGTTTTCACTAACACTGTTGGCTCGACCATATTATTGTTTACCGGAGTGTTTTTGTAAAATCAGTGTTTTACAAGAAAACAAACGTTTATCTAATATTTATTTTTATGAAATGTCGTTGGTAAATGATATTTTATCGTCAAAGAAAAGAAACTAGTTTTTAAAGTTATTTTTTAACTTTTCTCGAAGAAACCAGTCAGACAGAACGTCATAAAAATTACTTAATTAATTTTATCTACTTCTTTCTTTTTTGAGGAAGACCTAGAAGGACGTCCATTGGAGAAATTGGAGATGTCTTTAGAAAAGGTTCAGTACGATCTACTCTGAACCGGCGTGGAGGAACCAAGAGAAGTGTGTCAGGATCGAAGCAAATGGAATTCTATAGTCTCTGCTTACCTTAGTGGGCAATAGACGTGAGTTTATGTATATAATATGTTGTCTACTTCTCAAAGCTATTCCATATGTCAATCTTGACACCTACGTTTTGTATTCCTATTGTGTATGTTTAAGTTTTGTCAAGTGACGCTTGTTACAAACCCGTTTCCCTACACTCCATCGTGTATCATTACATTACTAAATCTTTGGCAAGCCACTGGAATGTGCTGTGTGGACTAAAGTGATGGACGGTGGTGATTTTCGTGTGGATCTTAAGGCAGTTGGGCTTCAAGCGTAATTTCCACCGGTCAATCTCTGATCATAGAGATCAATTTCGACTTAAGTCACTTTTGTAAAATCGTCTTCTTAAACTTGTGTTCGTTTTTTAAAAATCCGTCCCGGCTCCCGCCACACCTAACTTGCTACAACAATTGGCCACACTAATCATTTAAACAATGAGCAATAAGCGACGTATTATCACTTCCTTTCACCGGATGACTGTGGGGGTCTAGAGATCACCTTCCACCTTTGACTCCAAGGTGATGAATATCAAATCAGCTGACCTCCATATATGGTTCATTTAGATAATTACTATTGTTACACGGCGACTATAGTGCTGGCTATTTCGCACTGTTAGGGTTAAGCAACATTCAGCTGGTCAGTCAAGACATCTCTAAAGGAGTGGTACTTACTATTAAAATTATAGAAGTTTCACAGACTTTTCCGTCCCTTCTTACCCCCTTAGGGGTCGAATTTCGCAAAATCCCGTCTTAGTTCAGTTAGTCAGTGACCTTTCGCTTTTGCTATTGATTTTCGTGTGGTTTCTGTCCTGTGTTGAATGTAATATAACACAGTCTATTTTCTTTTACTTTTCTTACACTTTATACTTTTAAAGTTTTTGTTTTTTTTTTAAGTTTTTATTTTATATAAAGTTATTTTGCTAAAGCTAAGAGCCTTAACTCACTAGGACACCTTAGTGGCTCTACTACCTGTCACGCCATCAACCAAAGGTATGCACTTGACACCAGCAGGACTATGATGCGCGCATGAAAGAAAGAAAGAAAGAAACATAGACATACAGGTATATTACATTCACCACAGGACAGAAACCACACGGAAATCAATACACAAAAAAACAAACAAAAGAAACACGAAGATCAAAAATCATTGACAAAAAAAGCAAAACTAACCGATATCATAAAAATAATAATAATGACATGATAAAAATATCAGTCAGAATCGATAAAATGACAGTGGCAAAAATTTACCACGTTGCGCATGATCGCCCTGCGGGTGAGGTAGTGTTTGTACAACTTTGTTGATGGCACGCATGTGGTTGCCACAATAGTGTCCTAGGGGGAACAGGACTCTTAGTTCCAGTCCTATATTTCTAGGTATCATCACCAGCCCATTCACGTCCCCACTGCTGGGTCACGGGCCTTCCCTATGGATGGACAGGGAGATCTCCCAGTGCGGATTGGTGGTTATTAACGACTACTAATACAGCCGGGACCAACGGCTTAACGTGTCTTTCAAAGCACGGAGGAGCTCGAGATGAAAACTTTTTTTTTGTGGTCACCCATCCTATGACCGGCCTTTGCGAAAGTTGCTTAACTTCAACAATCGCAGACCGAGCCCGTTTACCGCTGCACCACCGAGCTCCTCGACGTATATCATAATGAAATTAGAAACCCTACTGATCAACGACACGCTAAAGTAAAAACCATACAATATACAAGTTACAATAATACAGGCATACATTATACGCAGACAAATTGCACAATAGCCACGGTCATTGTCTAATGAAAAGTAATTAACTTGCCGGTGTATGAGGAGTGGAGGGAGATATTGACAGACAAAGCCCAATGGAACAATCAGTGAAGAGTTAAAGAGGCGTCGCTGAGTCAGCAAGTCTGGAGACGGTCGTAACTATGTAACTAGCCGGACGCGTGCGACGGTGATGTAAGAAATTCCGTCCGTCCGATGGGACGGGTACAAGGAACATAACATCACGCCTCTATCCCCAAAGGGGTAGGCAGGCGTGTATAGTACACTTACTCCCAGCCAACTATGTCAAATCCTGGAAACCACGTGATATCAGAAATCAGAATCATTTATTCAACGTAATTATCATCCGGATAAACTTGTTGAAGGTCAATGTAACATTTTTGAATTTACAAAATGACGTAAACAAGGTGTTATGATGGCTGAAGAGAAGACATGACAAGAAACTGCAACAGAAACACATCTTGTAAATCAATGAGGGTATACATTACTTACTAGTTATTTAATAACCAGAGGAACAAATTCAATACCAGACATTTTTATCATTTAGGTAGTCATCTTATAATAAGCTTTTTTACATAAAAGAAGCTTCACATGAGCTATAAATTTATTTTCTGACAAATTTAAAATATTATCTGGTATTTTATTGTAAAATAAAAACGTATAACCCCAAAAAAATGTATTTAATTTACTTAATCTAGAATTTTGAATAGCAATTTTATTTTTATTTCTTGTTAACAATTAATTAAGATCCAAACAAAAATTCAAACTCATAAACTCGAATTCAAGCCAGTGGTTTAGAGCCTGAACTGGTTTGCTGATATGGTGTAGTAGAAGAAATATGGAAGGTGATATCGTAACGACTAGTTAATTTTGGTTTTTTAATTCATAATTTTGTATGTGAATTAGTAATATTGTTATAATGAAGCTGCTATCAGCTCTTACGTTGCTGTGCCCTTGCAAATCACATGTACCTAATAGCATGTAACACCTTAACTGCTTGTGACTTTGCAATGTATAAATGAATATGGATAAAGAAAGACAGGAAGGGGCAGACCAATGGGGCATGAAGAGCTTTAATGGAACTTAAACGGAAGGTGAACGTCGTGTTTTATATGGATGTGAAATAACCTTTGATAGACAAGAATGGATGATGCTACACTGACAAAAGCGTGGCTGTTAAATTAGCGATGTGTGTGACGTAGTTTTTCAGACTTCTTGTCATCAAGAAGTTGTGTTCTTATTTTATTTTATTTTATTTTATTCATAAGATATCCAACAGCAGTTTTACAGGTAAAGTTAAAGTATCTAAATTACATAGTGTGTCTTAGCCAATAACAGGATATCATAGATTGCGTTAACTATTGAACCGAAATTAACAGAAAACAATAACAAAACTTAAATGAACAATACGCTAGTGCACAAACGAGTTACATACAATGGTTTAAAAAGTTAAGAATAATATATTTAAATTACAATTATTTTAACTACAGCATTAGAGTAATAAGCGAGTGAATTGCAAGACATAAATCAATCTGAAACAACGAGCAGTAATACAGCTTCGCGGTAATGAGATGAATACGTGAAAATAGTAATGAAACGAAAGTTTACGGCGGCATGCATTGTTTGTTATTTTTCGATAGTTTGTCTAGTACATGTTTCTTTAGATTCTGTTTGGTTGTGTTAAAAATGTCTGTATAACTAAATTTTCTGTTGAAACATTTGGTAGCTCGTGAGATATATTCGTTACGTCCGTAGTTAGTTTTGCTTCCTGGCACATAAAAGACGTCTCGAACTTCGTGTCTAGCACGATTTCTAGGAACGACTAACGATACCTGTGATGTCAGAGTAGGGCTATCGATAGTAGAATTAACTATATCGTGCAGGAAAGCCATATCGAGCATGATACGTCTATTCTCCAATGTGTCCAAATAGTGAAAATTACAGGCTTCTGAGTATGATGGTGGAACAACTTTCATTCTGTAATTAAGGTGCTTGACGAACTTTTTTTGTATGCGTTCTATATTGTCTATGTATACTGTGTACTGTGGATTCCAGATGATACTAGCAAACTCTAGAATGCTGCGGACGTATGCACAGTACACAGTCTTAACACATGTCATGTGTTTTTGTCTTGTGCAGTAGTAAAACTGTTTTTTACATAAATCATCATGTTCCGAAAATTCCCTCTACACACAACAACATTTTTTTTGGCGTGACTAATAAATTAAAGGGTAGATTTGTCGCAAATGGCATTAGCTGTAACTACCTTCAAGATCTCTTTCTCTAAGAAGAAAAGTATCTCCTCCATTCGTTCGTAGTTCCCCAAAAGGTTCGGTTAGTTAAACCGCAAAGACGCCGCCACGACTTCATTGATTAGCCTGCACATTGATCGAATGTTCCACTGACAGATGATTTGTAAGTACCACAGTAACTCCTCCATGATCTGGAGTTCTTGTGTTCGAGTCCCGGTGGGGATATACCACAAAAATCACTTTATGATCCCTAGTTTGGTTAGGACATCACAGGTTGATCACCTGATTGTCCGAAAGTAAGACGATCCGTGTTTCGGAAGGCACCTTAAGCCGTTGGTCTCGGTTGTTACTTACTGATGTAAGTACGTAGTCGTTACATGAGTCATGTCAGCATTATCAACTTCACCAACCCTGGTGTCAGGGTGAATATTGAGCCGCCAAAGGTCTCTGACATGGCTCATGTCACTAAATACTTAGTCTCCTTGAAAGTGTCATCACTTTTTACCTACTAAATAGTTTTTGTGTTTTAGGTACTGTAATCTTACATATACAATACGAGTATCATCTCTCTAGCATTATTCCGTTTTTCACAGGGTCCGCTTATCTAACCTGAAGACTTGACAGGTCCGGTGTCTTACAGAAGCGACTGCCTGTCTGACCTTCCAACCCGCGAAGGGAAAACAAGTCTAATACAGGTTAGGTCACATACTTCCGAAAATGCAATTCTCGGGATTGTGACTCAAACATGAATTCGAAATCAATTTCGACAATCATGGTTTAGGCCTGTATTGGATTCGAACCTGCGACCTCAAAGTGAGAGGCAAGCGTATTATCAACTGGGCTACCACGGATACCACGGCACATAATATACAATACAATATTATTTATCACACAAAAGGAACATAATTATAACACACGAATACAAATTAAACAAATGTACAAAAGGCGGCCTTATTGCTAGCGTAGCAATTTCTCCCAGAAAACCTGTGGGTGATACTATATAATTACACAAATAATAATCTCCCGATGGTAAGTGAACATGTGTCTTATCTTAGGTATTTACGTGTAGGTATATTGTGTTTATCGAGGGTCATATAAAAAGTGCACTTCCAAACCAGTATGACGACAACAAAACCCCGATATTACAGGCAATTACAACAGAATAAGTAATCAAGTATCTGCAGTGTCCAGACGGGTGGGGGTGCGCGGGCGCCGACGCGTGAAGATGCGAGATAGCCAACCGCCCCGCCACATGACGCGCACGCATACTACGTGCGTATAATGTACACGTTTTAGCCTGAAATTGCTAACTTTGTTATTATTATTAAAAAACATAAAACATAAACAGCCTATATACGTCCCACTGCTGGGCACAGGCCTCCCCTCAATCAACCGGAGGGGGTATGGAGCATACTCCACCATGCTGCTCCAATGCGGGTTGGTGAAGGTGTTTTTACGGCTAACAGCGGTTTAACGGCTTATTATTATTAGTCAACCAAATTATATTAGAAACTCGCTAGTATACATTTTTTTACGAAATCCTGTATAAAACCTACCTACCCAAAAGTTTCAGTTTGTCTCGAAGAATCTGTTGCCTGAGCAATTACGCCGTATAGTTGTCCCTTTCAAAACCTAAATAGATAAAATAAATCAATTATTTTAATAACAAAATTTCATTTATTTATTCTAATATCACAGGGTTGATTTTGTAAATATAGCAAGAATGTCCTTAGCTAGTCAAATAAATAATAAAAGGTGTTTTATTGTTTTGTTATTACAGGATGTACCATTAATAATATATTTGTTACAAATACAGATATCTAATCAATATCATGTAGAGTAGACAATAACTGTCTAACAATAGGTACCAGTTTGTTACAAAGCTTTTTTTTTTGACGTGACTTATTATAGATTTACCGCAGATGGCATTAACTACTTGGCCGGATAAAACCTTGTTACAAAGTGAACAAAAACTTAGGTACTTATCGAATATGATAATAGCGATACACATGGTATACAAATAACGAGTATATATACAGGAGGAGTAGCAACTTTTTTGTTCATCAAGGAAACATGACTCGCCAACAAATTAGATTTGTAGAAACACCGGTCAGTTTCTACGCAATCATACGTAGGCGTTGATATTACAAAACCGTTAGTATACAAACTAAAAATTAAAATAGCTAAACGGGTGGTGAGGCGTCTAAACAGGGCAATTGTAGCGCGCAGCGGGCGGCAAGAGTTTCATTATTTTATAATAACGCGGACAGGGAAGAGATTCTGCCCGTCATGGTGTGTCTCGGCAAATAACTCTTACCGAATTAATTGTCTGATTGGGCGGTAACCCGTCAGGCTGAATCTAGGACGCGCAACACGGACCACCGGTCCGCCAGCTGACGATATTCGGCGAAATATCCAAAATAGAATATAAATTGTTTATTATAAAAGGACGTCACACACAAAGACAAGACTACATCACTTAAAATTTTTCATAAAACATTACAAAAAGCATAGGAGGATGTTCATTTGAATGATCATAAGTTGGTGGTGGACATCCTGAGATAAAAGGGCCTCACTCAGCACAAGTCGCAGCGTATATCTGGGTGATTGTTATTGTTATTTTTAGATATACATTTCGGAGGTGTATGACTTAACCTGCATTAGGCAATTTTTCCCTTCACGAATTCGAACTGTTGTAAGGTCAAGCATGCAGTCGCAAAACCGAACCTGTCAAAAGTGTCAAATCTTCAGGTTAGGTAAGCGGACCCTGCTCAGAATAACACTAGAGAGATGATGATGATATGGTAATTTTTAGGCCTGTAAAACCATTATACAAAGTTATATTTACGCTTTTGTTCTACGTTTCAAAACCAATTACAGCGGCGCCTGCAGTTCTTAATGCATGATGATGATGATTCCGAGCTTTTGGTAAAAACTCAATCACGTCTAGCCTAAGGTGTCACACTGCTGCTGTTTCGAAGAAACATGCATATATAAATAAATTGTACTTTATACAAAAGAAAAGATAAATTAACAGAAAAATGCTGCACCTTGCATTCTAAGGTTATATATATCTCGATCGGTTTTTACTATGCGTGAGAGCCCTCCGTGCTCCCCATTTGTCCGGTCAAGTAGTTAATGCCATTTACAGAAAATGTACAATAAGTCGCGTCAGAAATAAATATATCGTTAAGTAAATGAAAGAAAACATTTCAGTTAAACCTGAATGTCGGAAAAGATTTGACTGCCACCAATAACAATTTTTTTGCAACAGCAGTTTAGTATTTACAGTACCAAAAGTATTGGAACGTACCTACCTATACATACATACGTACTTTATTTATATACCCATTTACAGTTAGCGCATCATTTATTTGAAAATACTGTACCAAGAAAACTATATTCTCATGGTTGTTGTAACAATCGGGTCGCCCTTGTAAAGATACCGCCTGCAACACGAAGGCGTTACGTCAAATCACCACCTCTCATCATCGGATCAATAAACCCCGATTCCCATAGCGCGTTCAAAACAACAAACACAGAAAGGCAATAGCCATTCACAAAACCTATTATGTTAATTTAAAACACATCAGAGTGAGATAGGATCGGGCGTTCACACCACACCTCCCGAAACAATAGTTAATAAGATGATTTATATCGATTCCAGATACGAGTTCGACACTTCTCAACATCGCTTTAGCATAATCTCGGCTTCGGATCGTGCTGTATCGATCTACAGATGTTTGGAGCGGGATACCCGCTTACTGGGGTGTCCTTTGGTGGAGTTTTGGTCTGGCCACCGCAGGAGTCGGGCACGAGACGATAACTCTAATTATTATAGTTCCCACAGAGATTTCATTTAGCTGGAATATAGCTTGTTATTCTTACTCAATTGCGCTCGCCGCTTCGTAGTAAGTCGGCCGGTGGTCGAAACTTGGATAATATTGATGTAGACTTTAATTAACAATCGTGAATACCTAGTTTGAAACAAAATACTTTTGAGCTCATCTCCATTCTTGAACTTTAAACAACCGTAAAAAGCGTGGCAATAAAATAGTGCCTGGGATTATGGATAGAATGAAAGTGTTTCCAGACAAATACGATGAACAACGGTTGTTTTACATTATCAGTCAAATTCTATTCTTATTTACCTTCATTTGTTGTCTATACGTGATGCGCCATCTAACTTAATTACTTTCTGAGACTTCTCAATGTCAATATTTCGTCTTATTTGTTCCTCTCCATGGGCTCTTACAACCACACTTTCTATGACTCTCGTACCACCACCATTGACCAGCATCATTGTTTTTAATACATACATACATAAACTCACGCCTATTTCCATTTGCTTCGATCTTGACACACTTCTCTTGCTTCCTCCACATTCATCAATCGTTTCATACACGCACGCCGGTTCAGAGTAGATCGTATTAAACCTTTTCTAAGGACATCTCCAATTTGGTCAATTGTTTTTAATCGACTTTAAAAAAAGAGGTTACTTAATTGTCATTTTTGCATAAGTTTTAAGTCTGACGTTTTGGTATTGGTACCGTGTGTGGCGTACTTTTGTAATAGCTCATTTCTTACTTTCTTTAATATTTACACACAAAAAACTACTTTAAAAATAGATGTTGCTCTCGATCGGAGCCCCAAGTCGTTCCTATTAGTATGTGTAGTACAACTCTACACCGCTGAGTCATCATATCGTATCTACGGGGGTTCCACGAACCAGTAATTGTTCATATATATTCTGCTCTGTGCTGCGGTCGGCATTCCCAGGCTGAATAAGAAGAAGAAAAAATGTATCATACATACATAAACTCACGCCGGTTAGCCTTTAGAGGCGGGCAGGTCACTAATCGTGAGAAAATAAATTTGAATCATTGTTAAACCTTTTCTGAGGAGCTCGGTAGCGCAGCGGTAAACGCGCTCGGTCTGCGATTGTTAAAGTTAAGCAACTTTCGCAAAGGCCAGTCATAGGATGGGTGACCAAAAAAATAGTTTTCATCTCGAGCTCCTCCGTGCTTCGGAAGGCATGTTAAGCCGTTGGTCCCGGCTGCATTAGCAGTCGTTAATAACCATCAATCCGCACTGGGCCCGCGTGATGGTTTAAGGCCCGATCTCATATCCATCCATAGGGAAGGCCCGTGCCCCAGCAGTGGGGACGTTAATGGGCTGATAATGATTAAACCATTTCTACTTGCAGTTATATTACTTGGAGTTTAAAAATAAACCTCATGCATGTTTCCCAGATGAAATAGAAAGAGGAGTGTATTGTATACACCAACCAACCAGTCCTCGTCAGATTTGTCTAGATCTTGCATCTATTATTACTTATTACATAGAGTGGACAAAATGATTCAGTAAGTAGGTACCTACCTACCTACGTATAAGTTTATATGTATTGAAGCAAACACGCGTAAAATTTTCTAAGCGTGTTACACTTGCTTCCAAAAGGTTACAAGCCCATCTCAGTTGATTGCCTCCGTGATTTTTTTTTAAACGGCTAGGAGGGCTGAGGCATTTCTTGCAGCTTCTTTTTCCCGGCTATATGTTTTGACAATCAACAAATGTTCGCAATAATTTCATGTTCTAGGAACTAAGCAGAGAATGCCAACGGATAGATTCCCAATAATAATTTGCTGGAACATTAGTATATTGCCAGTAGATGCTAGATAGTATAGGTACGCAACTAGAACCAAGGGTTTAGTGGCTCTCTTGCAGTGCAGTGCTTATTGTATGCTCCTGTTGTCTAAGGATACCAACATAACCATAACCACTTTTCGTATTCTTCTTCTTTCGTGTGGGTTTTAAGATCAAAAACCGACCTGATCAACCCTGGTCCTGGACTACTGATCCGCCAAAGGACATGCCTCATGTAACGACTTCATACTTACTGATGTAAATAGTAGCCGGTATCGGCTACTTAACGTGTCTTCCGAAGAACGGACCAACTTTAATAATAAAAAGAATACATTCGGTTAATTGGGAGATCAGCCTGGAACGTCCTAGCCAAACTAAGGATTACAAGTGATTTTTGTGATATATCCCTACCAGTATTCTAACCTGGAACTGGATAGTAAGCCCAATGCTCAACTAGTGGACCCCGGAGGCTGTCACTTTTGGTATTGGTGCAACTAATTGTATGGTTGTATGGTAACAGATTGCCAAGTCATCAAGTGCCATGCCATTTCGCCCATGGAAGCGTCCCTCTTGTTCATAATTTCTGACCATGCATGAAATGCTTCCATATCGTCTATGTTGAAGAAATACATTTCGAGCTCGGTCATGGTGTTGATGAACGTCAAATGCAATAAAAATTAATAAACTAGGGGTTTAAAAAGGCCACATCGAAACAATTCATCTAATTAAGCAAAATTAAAAATTTAGAAAAAAAAACCCACGACGGTAAAAATCTCATCGAAAAAGAATAAAATAACTAACTTAAAGACGTAATTTTTATTATTTGGGAACATGCATTAAGCCACCACGTACACATTGCTGAAAACAGAATTGTAATCGGACATTTCGTATTGATTATATTGCAACATTGTTTTGCACTAATATTGTGGCGCCCCCTAGTGAGTTACAGCCATGACACCTGTCTAAGAACATGAACTCATCAAACACAATCCCGTTATTGAAAACCGCCTCAAAATCGGATCATTAGTTTAGAAGATAGGTGGTAACATTACTTTGCACAATCGCACACAGAAACAAACATCTTTCACCCTAAACGCATATACCTGCTCCGTTCCGTCGTGGGTAAAAAAGCGATATTGCAATTTGACATTTACGCATATAAAAGTAAGTGCGCAATGCAAACAAATGTCAAATAGCAATATTGCTTCGTTGTGATATTTTTAACCCCCCTGTACTTACATATTATGGTCTTAAAGTGAAGATCTGGTAAGCGTCTTTTTTGAAAAATCACAATGCTATGACTTTTCCAATAAAACCTCTTTTATATAATTAATTTCGGGTATTTTTTTACCTGGACTGAAAATAGCGTAACGTAGCGTAGCGTAGCGTTGCGTATTTCTTTTGCAAGGTTTTGTCAGCAAAAATCAAATGTGACTTTTTTGCCCACCCCATTAGGGAGTACGGGCGAGAGTTTATGTAAATATGTATGTTTATATTATGTATATAAATACCTTTTACGTATGTTCCCTCAGAGGTTCCGTCAGTGCGTGGCTAGTTAGCGGTCCCGTTATGTATTTTTATAATATAATTTCTACGTATTTATACCCCCTCCGGTTGATTCAGGGGAGGCCTGTGCCCTGCAGTGGGACGTATATAGGCAGTTTTAGTTATATATTAAATATTATTTATTCTGCGGTTTTTATGTATATGCTTACCATAGAGTTGATCTGCGCGATCCCCTAGAGGCTCCCTCAGTGCGTGCCTGGCTAGTGGTCTCGTTAGCGCTATCTGTGAGGGGCGTGCGCGCGCGCCGGTATTCGCGCCCCGACGTCGCCCGCAGGCCGCTGCCTTCACTTCTACGAGCTATAGGTTCGATGCCTACCTTCATCCTTTTTGGATCATAATTGTAAGTAAGTAATAGGGGGTCTACTTAAACCAGTTTTATGCGTTGCTTTTCTGTGTAATACGTTATGCTGAGAATATACTTATGACGTCATGAAAATTATATAATAATAATGACACACGTACCATAGCATCACGCATGTCTCCCTGAAGGGGTAGGCAGAGGTGTAAAGTGCACAAACTCCTCGCTAGCTATGTTTTTTTATCATCATCTAGCATTGTCCCATTTTTCACAGGGTCCGATTGTACCTAACCTGAACATTCCGGTTTTTACAGAAGCGACGAAAACCAGCCCAATACTTGTTAAATCACAATACCTGCGAAAATGCACATGCAGGAATGTGGGTTTCCACACGATTTTTTTCACCACCGCCGAGCACGTGATAATCATTTATGATCCAAACATGAATTCGAAAACAAAGTCAAAGTTAAAGGCAAGCGTTCCACCAACTGGATACCACGGCTGTTTATTATTAATATGGTATGTTCAAAAAACGTTTATTACATCTAGTTAGGTAAAAAGTTCTCAATCCCTGCTTACCTATGGTCATGTTTACACAGATAGTCAATTTATGTTTTAGCTCCTAGAGGACCCAGATTTGATTCAACAGTAGTTGACTTATTGACATGGCTTTCAATGTTTGTACGATAAGTTACAAGGCGTCAAGGTTACATAGCTGGCGAGGAGCGGGTATATAATTATACACCTCTGCCTACCCCTCCGGGGACACAGGCGTGATGCCATGTGTTATGTTACAAGCCTTCTACAAAATTTGACTTGCCGGCAAATAACTAAGCTTCAAGTTTCCCCTTATCAGCTACAAAGGAGATTGGAGCATCGTCCATTATAGAAGAAGACAAAATATCCACTTCTAAGACAAAACAAATGGCCAGTTGTACATAAACTATAATAATCTCGGTGTATGTACATGAATCGTGTCTTATGCGCAATAAAGGTTGAAATAAATATAGCTGTACTCGTGGTTTAGGTACGCAGCAATGCGTCTGAGTGCAAGCGAGCTGCGCCGGCGGCGTTCGCGCTCGCACGAACACCACGCCCTGCTGGGACGGACCCAGGGTAAATATATGACAGTGTTAAAGACATAACAAGGTATCATCACGCCTGCGTCCACGAAGTAGGCAAAGGCAAATTCAAAAATATCTTCATTCAGTAGGTACTAGCAGGTAACATAGTTACAAAGAGAAAACTTAAGTAGAAAAAATCTGACTCGGACAAGACTTGAACTCGCAGCTCTTGACAAGCCTGGATGAGCTTGTCAAGCTTTCGATCTATGCATCGCACGCATAGTAACATAGTTACACTTTCAATCGTCAATTTTTACATAACGAACGTCTCAACCGCCTAAAACTTCTGCAGCTTCTTACTACCAGTGTAGCCGGGGAAAAGAAGCTGCAAGAAATCCTAGGCACACATGGTACTGTGATCTTAAGATATGACCCATTCACTTCAATTCAAGGGTTTCAACACCAAATGTGACACTTGGCTTTATTTTTACCAAACTATCAGACAGTTAAGTACTTATAGACTAATGATAACGGTAACGAAAGTATCGATCTAAATGAGCTATTTAAATCAGTATCACCGATAGAATCGATACTATACAATCGATACTGGCTTAGAATAGAATAAGGTATACCGTTCCGTTCGGTTGTTCGGTTTCGGTTGTATACTACGTATAGAACGGCAACTCTCCGCTCCCCACCAGCGGCTGAGCTAGGTTTACCTCACCAACCCTCGGACATAGATTAGTTAGTCTTCAATCGTAATTTCCAAACAATCAGGTGATTCAAGCCTTAAAAGTCCTTACCAAACAAAGAACAGTCTCATAAAATAATTTCGACAATGTTCTCATAGCGAATCGAACCCGGACCTCCAGATCGTGAGCCTAATGCTCTAACCACTAGACCACCGTAATTAAACAAAGTCCTGGTTCCGTCCCTGCCCCCGCGGCCGGGTACGGCGCGTGAAATACTCTTGATCTCATTGCGCGCGAGTTGCGACTTGCGAGTCCGGCCGCGAGCCACGCCATAATAATGAGATGTTATTTATTGAACAATCCCATAACTAATCACTCCGACAGACGTCAGATAACACGAGAAAAAACCATAGCACTTGCATTTGGAGCAATGTGATTTGTTGCTCATTCATACGTTATTTGGCGATAAAAGTCTGTGCTGATTGGTGGGTTCGCGTGATATGTGGGACTGGAAATGTGCTTAAGTGTATTAATGACTTAAAAGTCATGCCAAGATTGTCTTAGAAAAGTAATTTCAGATTAACCTCGTAAGGTCAAGAGATTTCCAGACACAATAGGGTTCGGATTTTAAAAAGATATATTTTTAAGATATATTTTAATTCAAGGGTGTATGCAAAATTTTAATAAAATTATAAACTTATTTTGATATGACTTATGAAATGAGAGTAGGTGAATATTATGAAAGTCTCCTCTTTAAATGAAAAATCGCAATTGTAGAGCAGAGATCTCTATATTTTTTATTCTTTTATTTAAGGGCTTTTTACAAAGTTTGTTATGCCAGCCCCAATATCCAGTTCTTGGGAACTAGCTAAGTGGTTACAAACATTTGCAGCAACCGTCTTGTATATTGAAAACTTATAAAACATATAAAACTCATTTCCATCCGCTACAGACGTAAGCCAAATAAAACCACAACACAACAACAGAGTGCTAAAACATAACGCGTATTATTATCTCAAACTTGCGCAGCCGCAACCGTTATTCTTTTAAAAGGAGGCGTACTACTTATTCAAAATAACGTATGTACTGAGAATCCTCGTTTATCCCTTACGGTTTTAACAAGAGCGGCGCTAAAGGGCGGGGCACACCCGGCCGAGTATAAACAACTCAAGTACAACATTTAATTATCGCTTTTATTAAACCAGACGCACCTACACGGCGGATAACAGCCGATACCAATCGTTATAAACCAGTGTCGATGAAGAAAGAAATTATATTTCACACCTACTGCCATCGGGGATCAAAGTTATGGCATGGGAGTCTAAGTCCGCAATGCAGCTTCGTTATATAATACTTTATTGTAAAAGTAATGAAAGAAGGACGAAGGGGTATATACAGGGGGGGGGGGTTATAGGGGTATAACTACGGAAAGCTCTAAGCGCAACAAAATAAGTACTTCTGCATCTCTGTCTATTTATCATCATCGTCCCCGTCATCATCGTCGTCGTTTTAGTTTGGTGCAATAAAGTGTATTTGTATTGTATTGTATTGTATTGTCCCCGTAGCATTATCACATTTTTCACGGACTCCGCTTACCCAACCTGACGATTAGACAGGTCCGGCTTTTTACAAAAGCGACTGCCTGTTTGACCTTTCAACCCGCGAAGGGAAAGCCCAATACAGGTTAGGTCACATATCACCGAAGATGCATTTCTCAGGAATGTCGGTTTCCTCATGATGTTTTCCTTCATCGCTGAGCACGTGATAATCATTTATGATGCAAACTTGAATTCGAAAACAAATTCGATAATCATTGGATTAGGTCTGAACCTCAAAGTGAGAGGCAATCGTTCTACCAAGTGGGCTAAGTGGGCAAATCTCTGTCTATATTAGATTTCTCAATTATTAGTAAAAGTAGCTTAAAATTCGAAGGCTAAGAAGTCATAGCGCAATCGATTCAGCCTTAAAAACAATGTATCTTATTATAAGCAACAACCGATAGGAATATGTAGGAACGCATCGAACATAACTCGCAAATTTTAAAAGACATTTCTTGGTTCGAAATCTGAGGCATATTGCTCACAAATCACTGGCGAATGGGTCGTTTAGCCGCCATTTGCCCGTTGCGAGAGGCGCGGAGGGGTAATTGTGTTTACAATACTCCCCCTCACCCTCTTCCGCTCATTCCTCATCCTGCAGCATCAAGCAACGCTTAGCGATCCCACCTTGGGAGATTTCGGGAAAGCGTGAAATTCGGGTCGTGTTATAAAACCAAGAATTGACTTGTGATCTTTAATGTCAGACGATAATTTGGGATCCTAATAGGTAAGTAAATAACTTTTATAGATTTACGCCAGGTTATTCGCAGAGCCTTCGTAGTCTAGTGGTTAGAGCGTTAGGCTCACGATCTGGAGGTCCCGGTTCGATTCCCGATGGGGACATTGTCGAAATCACTTTGTGAGACTGTCCCTTGTTTCGTAAGGATTTAACAGGTTTGAATCACCTGATTGTCTGAAAAAATAAGTAGATTCTGTGCTTCGGAGGGCACGTTAAGCCGTTGGTTCCGGCTATTAGCCGTAAAAATACCTACATCAACCCGCAGTGGAGCAGCGTGGTGGAGTATGCTCCATACCCCCTCCGGTTGATTGAGGGGAGGCCTGTGCCCAGCAGTGGGACGTATATAAGCTGTTTATGTTTATGTATGTATGTTCGCAGAGCAGAAGATGAAATATGTATAAAGAAATAATAAAAACTAACAATAATAACTTTTCTTCTTTTCTTTTTTTTTTCTTTTCTTTTTGGGGGAGGCCTATGCCCAGCAGTGGGCGTCATACGGCTGATGATGAATAATAACTTTTAATCATTTAAAAATACCAAGTTGTAGAATGTGAGTATAGGGCGAGAGACTGCTACGTCATTATTGTTTTCAATCGTAATTACTAAGGTACTTTTTGAAGTTAACGTATTGTCGCTTAAGACATACTCTTCTGCCCCCAAACTCCGTCTCACCATCATCCAATCATGCCAATTAACCGTAAGTATAGCACGGTACAGGTATCTAACACGACGGTAGAGGCGGCCATAAAAAATAATAAACAATTTATGTTCAGTGACACGCGCGAAAAACCATTACCGCCAACCTTCCAGTTTTTTCACAAGATTCGAGATTTTTATACCAACACTCTTTAGGGGAGATCTCAAGGAATCCCACCGGTTATTACGTAAACCGTTTTCATATGATAGCCCTTTGACATAAACTCTTTGTTTACTGATCTTGAATTAACTGTTTTTTCCATAAAACGGTAAGAGAAAATTGTTTACGCTTTAACAATCTGGGTAAAAAAAACGTTTAGTATTGACGCTTCATGTCCATATGTTTTCACACATTATCGTCTAGGAATATCGGATGTAAAGTCTCATAAAGATAATAAATAATGAATCCATTATGTTAGATATGATATGAAGAACCCTTAATAGGTACCTTAACGTCTACAAGCGTGGTAGAACGACATGACACACTAAGGTTTTCTTTTATTCCTGGGCCCGTAGTCAAGTTGTAAATTATTACGAAAAATGACAGTGTAATCAAATAAAATGCACGGGATCAGCCCATTAACGTCCCCACTGCTGGGGCACGGGCCTTCCCTATGGATGGATAGGGAGATCGGGCCTTAAACCATCACGCGGGCCCAGTGCGGATTGATGGTTATTAACGACTGCTTATGCAGCCGGGACCAACGGCTTAACGTGCCTTCCAAAGCACGGAAGAGCTCGAGATGAAAACTTTTTTTTTGTGGTCACCCGTCCTATGACCGGCCTTTGCGAAAGTTGCTTAACTTCAACAATCGCAGACCGAGCGCGTTTACCGCTGCGCCACCGAGCTCCTCAATATACAAAACTAATGCGACATATCAATCCTATAATAGACAGAACTAAGAAATAGGAAATAGGGATGAGATATTAAACTCATCACTCCTGGCTTATAAGGCACTTAGACTTACATAAAATATCCCTTATGGTATAAGAAACCGTTTAAAAGTAACAACTTTATGAATACTTGATCAAAATGGCTAACAGTTCCAACTTGCAACTCTATGTTATTGTTAGTTATTACTACATACCGTTGTGGTTTAAATGTACTCGGCACGAAAGTCTAGGAATGTTTTCAGTTACATAGTTGCACCATACAATGTTATTTAGGTCTTTATAAATTTTACAGTTAAACTCTATTTCTTTTAAATGTATTCATTGTCAGAGCCGAATAGGAAATCCTTTGAATGTTGCAACGAAAGTGTTATATTAAAGGCGAAGAAATAACCTTAACTGGTAAGCATGAGGTACCTACGGTACCCTGCCAATATTATGATACACGATCATAAATATGATGATAATGTGATACCACCGCTGCAACCAGCAACATAGTTCTTTCATAAAATTTTAGTAAGTTAGTATCTATGTACATTTATTTTATTCTATGGCAAACCTTTTATATCTTTATACCTTTTAGATACTTTACTAGTAAGATGCTGTTGTAAAGTGTATCCCACACTTAGTTGAGATATTTACAACAGCATCTTACTATGGATCAGATACTTCAGCTTTAAATGTATGTTTATATGTGTAAGATACTAACATACTTTTAAAGTACTTACTTACCTACATATTACTAAAATATATCATATGGATGTAGGTGTGAAATGAAACAGTCATTTCATTTCTATACTTAATTTATCATAAGTTCAAACTTGGTCCTAGCTTATAGATTTCATTCAATTAATTTCATTCTGAGTAAAAGTTGAAACCAAATATTTTACCTGGATTGCAATTAGTTTGTCTATTGCCAGATTTGTTTTGTTAACTAAAATCGCAACAAGATAGAATTTTTCAATAAGGCGCTTACGTGGTTTTCTCTATAGGGCGACGATATTGTTTATACCTACATACATACCTGTAGCTTTCTTCTGTTTTATTCATATGAAGCTGCAACAAAACGATCTCACGAAAGCAACAAGTGTACAATTCTCGGAATACCTAACAAATGTTAAGTTTTTTCCATTGGCCGTGCTACATGGCCCAATTAAGGGGACACGGGACGCAGTCGATGATACAAACCCACCTTATAATTTATTCGCTAAGGATTCTTCCGAGATCGAAATCTTGCTCGTAAACACCTTGTTCGAGCCCCGACCTCTGGAGATGATAACCGATAAAGTGTTTTAGAAAACATAAGATATTCATCGATAATCAAATCGATATAAAACCATGCGCAGGTGGGAGGAACACTGCTAATTTCGGTATCGGAATCTATTATTGTTTTGTTTTCACAAGCTCATCCAAAGTATGATGAGAATATGAATAAATTAGCCGTTATCTTGTAATCTGCTAGGACAAGGTGAGATCTGAATTCTAATTTCTATAATGCGGGAGATATTGTATCAAAATCACGTTTCAATGATGCTGACGGAAACAACAAACTCAATCTAATATACATTTTGTATTTGAAATGCCTACATTATTTATTTATCACAACATAGCAAAAAAATAAATAAATTTTGCCCAAAAGCAGAGAGACAAGAAGTTTATCAAAAATAAATTTATTCAAGTAGGCCTTTAAGAGTATCAGTTTAACGAAAAGAGGGCAGATAGATAACATAAATTGAATTAGGTAAGGGTTAAATTTGTTTATAAATATTATTACTATATGAATTGATTTCAATCTGATAGTAAATGCTATTTAAATATCTATTAATACCTAGTTAATGACGTTCAGTGTAGTGAATTATTTTTATTTCAGCGCCCCGTCCGCCCGGCTTCGGTTCTCGGAACCCTTTAATTGCATCCACTCCTGCGCAGGTCGAACGTTTAAAATCGATTTTTTTACTCGATTTACCAGCCCGAGTTCAATCGTGTTTTTGTTTTGCGATAGCGAACGCTGTTTATGCAAATTTTACACGCATCTACTGAAACTTCTCAATTAATTAGCAAATGACAGGATTAGTGTGTGTCGCTTATTATGATGCCAGTGAAAATATCATGGAAATTGACAAATTAGTTCTTTATATTTGACCGTCCTAAGTAAATGATTCTATAGTGATAGCCATTAGTTATGCTCTACGATGAATTCAAACACCTGTAGAATAGCATCGTACTATTCTATTTATAGCACAATAAATTCTTCAGTAGTTTCATAACAAAATCTCGATACTTTCGGCCAAATTGTTAATGCGATATGGGGAAAATCTACAATAAGTCATGTCAAAAAATCTCAAATCTACAAGTCCACTGTTCATTAGTCATTAGCTCAGTACTTACAAAATATTTTGTCTAGTCTATTTAAAATAATAACTATCTCTTCTAAACTTCAAAAACCTCACCCTGTCTTTCTTGATTATTTACAAAAAACTGTTTAAAACTCGCATGGAGACAGGACAGGAATTCAGAAATAAACTTCTCGAGACAGAAGACAATGTGGCAACAGCATCTTCTATGTGAGAATTATTTTAATTGGGGGACATAAAGGATAGCAAATGTAGCGGCGACCAATCGCGAGTGTCGCATTCTTGCGGTGCGCGTGTATTCGCACCTCGAGACAATGAAACTTGGCCCGTTTTAAGTAAAGAGAAAAGGTCTGTGTTGAAATCATTGGTTTTAAGTGTCGAATTGTCTATTAAATTTAAATAAAACGGTTTAGGAATTTGAAAGTGGGGTCTTCTTGTCTATTTATATCATAGTTTCAAACGGCCTCCGTGGTCCAGTGGTTGAGCGTTGGGCTCACGATCCGGAAGTCCCGGGTTCGAATCCCGATGGGGACATTTCACAAAAAAATCACTTTATGATCCCTAGTTTGGTTAGGACATTACAGGCTGATCACCTGATTTTCCGAAAGTAAGACGATCCGTGTTTCGGAAGGCACGTTAAGCCATTGGTCCCGGTTACTACTTACTGATGTAAGTACGTAGTCGTTCCATGAGTCATGTCAGGGGCCTTTGGCGGCTCAGTAGTAACCTCATGGTTAATGAATAATCCACCTCACCACCCACACGATAGAAGAAGAAGATAGTTTCGATGGCATATCATATATTATTTTTTTTAAACATTATTTTGCCACCCGGACAGCTCTCTCGCCAGCATTCGTCTGCTACTCTCGCTTACCGATATGACGTAACTAATAACATAACACAAGATAAGCTCACAACTATATCTCAACTGTGTTCAGAGGTACTTCCATCGCAAGATGAATATATTTTACCATAACTGTACTATAACATCAAAACTCGCTCGACGTAGAGGGAAAATAAGGCCACTCGCCGCAAAGAGACTCGCCGTAACGAGAGTCGCCGTTCGTAGAGTCGCTGTCAAACGCTGCAATTCGAACTAAGTACACACGCCTCACGAGCTACGTAGAATGTCGTAGATAGTTTGTGAAAATATTATTTTTAATAAATGAATGGTGAATAAATGTTATCACAGGATTTCACGTATTTTACTAGATACTATTATCATTATCATCAGCCCATTAACGTCCCCACTTCTGGGGCACGGGCCTTCCCTATGGATGGATAGGGAGATCGGGCCTTAAACCATCACGCGTGCCCAGTGCGGATTGATGGTTATTAACGACTGCCAATGCAGCCGAGACCAACGGCTTATCGTGCCTTCCGAACGCACGGAGGAGTTCGAGATGAAAAACTTTTTTTTTGTGGTCACCCATCCTATGACCGACCTTTTGCGAAATTTGCTTAACTTCAACAATCGCAGACCGAGCGCGTTTACCGCTGCGCCACCGAGCTCCTCTACTAGATACTACAAAATGCTTAAAGAGATTTCTTACAGACCTTGTTTGGTGGAAAACGTCGTAAATCTTTAATCACGCCTGTATCCCCGGAGGGGTAGGCAGTTAGGTATATGGCAAATTGCCATTAACCGGATATAAATCCTAGAAACCACGTGATAATTATCGAAAAAGAAAGAAAAAGAAAAAGAAAGATTCGAACCCGTGACCCTACGATGGAAGAGACTACGAGTTCTCCGAACAGGTCTAAGTGAAATATAACACAAGGAATAAAGAAAACATGTTACTTCCGCCATATTTTACATGTTTCACGAGTAAGTATAAGGAAATATTACTTAAACATATTTAAATTAAGCTACTTAGTAATCCTATAAAACCACCACACCGTATTAATAAATCCCTTAGTTAACCCTCGTGTGACAGAGATGGTTGTATAAACAAAAGGGGCAGAAAGAGACAAAAGCCTCAAGGTGCAACTAAAGCTAACAAAATCGATCAGGTGTGTTTTTGTCGGATACAAGGTGTTTTTCTAACTGTCTTGAGGGATATAAAATAATAATTAGCTCTCCGTCGATGCATAGAAATGATGTGTCCATCTTGACTTACATATTAATTCACGCAGGAAAGGGGAAACTTGATTAAGTTGACAGTATTAGTAACGCATAAGGTATGTCCTATGTACGGTCACGAGCATTAATATGTATACACTTTGGTACCATGTCACATCCACTTTTTTGACCAATTGAACTGTAAGTCTCACTAAATGTCAAATATGTTAGTGCGACAGAGTCTTAAAGTGGGTACATTATATTGCTCATGACTGTACCTGTTTTATGAGTTAAACGTTTTACATTTTCAATTTTCCAATAGTATTTAATACCATTTCTGCTCAGCGATGAAGGAAACATCGTAAGGAAACCCACATTCCAGAGTCATGCAATTTTCGGAGGTATGTGACCTAACCTGTTTTGGGCTGGTTTTCCCTTCTCAGGTTGGAAAGTCAGACAAACAGTCGCTTCTGTAAAAAGCCGGACCTCTCAAATCTTCACTTTAGATAAGCTGACCCTGTAAAAAAACGGAATAATGCTAGGGAGATGATTTAATACCACATGTGGTAAATCTAAAATAAGTCGCGTCAAAAAAAGACCGCAAGTATTTTTGTATCATATACATAGGTAAGGTACTTTATAATTCCATGCTTCGGAAGGTACGTTGACCCATTGGTCCCGGGCTACTAGCCCAAATGCCAAACCGCACTAGAACAGCTTGGTGGAGTATGATCTATACCCCTGCGGTTGATTCAGGAGAGGACTGTGGCAGCAGTGTTCTAGTATATTCGACTCAAACTGAGTTTGGAGAACCTCCTTTTTTGAAAATCGTTATTCTACAATAATATTTCTAGTCGTCTCTAAGTCTATAAGTTATAGCATCTGCAATTGTCCATAATACTTACCTACTCCTGATGCCGTTCTAATTAAATTCAAATGGCGATTATTAATTGCAATACACAATCTATTAAATTGATTCCTCCACAAGCCGTTATCCGAGTTCGATTGACATCGCAATGCCATCTCGTCTAAGATTGATCGAACTTATTTCCCCTTACAAGCTCACTGGTATTTTAATATGCCCATAGATTCTGATCGATTTGTCGAAAGCACGATGAGTAGAAATTGTGAAAGGTAGGTATTTTATCGTCGGTCTAACAGAGAGCTCGGTGAGGTGTGGGTACTTAGTTCATCTAGCGATAAACCTAAGCTTATGATGTTATAATTTTTTTACAAGATAAAAATGAAACAAAAAAGATGTTTGTCAAGATGACCATACGCGGTGGTGGTGATTTCATTTATTTTATTTTATTTTATTTTATTTGGGTAGCTTACAGCCTTTACAGACCATATTGCACAGTAGTTTCTTTTTGACGTGCCCTATTTGCCCCAAAAGGTATCAAACACTTGACCGGGACGCGTATTTAGAAATGCTAGTTCAATACGTTTCCACCGGCTGACACGAACTGGAGTAGGATTTCCTTTTTGGCTTTATCTGTAAACCAGAAACATAATATTAGTTCATAACTTTATACGATGACAAATAGAATTATGATGACCTCTAATTTGCGCTTTGAAACCTTATACCAATATATCACGCGAGGTTGGCGAGTAGAATGAGGGATTCTAGCTCATTTTAACGAATATTAACCTGGAAATCCTACTCCAGTTCGTCACTGTCTGAGACATATTATAGTAGGGTTTACGGACGTTTTTCGCTTGGAATCCCTCTCTAGTTCGTTTCGGCTGGCGGGGACGTATTGAACTAGCAATTCTAATTAGGTACGCGGCCGGGGACACAGTGCGCATATTTCACTACATACTATGCTGAAATCTATTGGATACGCTGAACAAGCTTACCCAAGTTGCAAATAATTATGACAGTCGACATTAACAGTGATAAAAATTTATGGGATTGACATAAAGTCGTTTTTATTTACTTCCTACAAATTATAAACAACTAAAATTTGAAATTTAGAACAGCATTATTCTAATCCACTTCAGCGAATATAATCAATCAGCAAAATCAAGTTCTTTTTCCCAAATTGTAGTTCTGCAGTCTGCCGAGCGTGAAATAATTATTTGTTTGCCTTGTTTGCCGGATGCTAGCATATAAAATATACGTTAGGCTGTTATAATTAGGTTCTTTCTCACAAAGCCCTAACCAGGTCAAGAGCCGCACAAATTGAAACACTAAAAGGTGCGTGCAGACGACCGTTAGACTGAAACAAACGTGTGGGAGAAACGCTGCGTTTTACAAATATGAAATCAAAGCGTAATTAAAATGTGACTCAGCTAAAATGCAGGAAAAACAAATTCGACGATCTTTCTAAGTACATTTTCAAAATCAATTCGATTCCACAAGCAACAGTTAGACCAATTTTATGACATATTTTTTTTGACGTGACTTATTGTAGATTTGCCGCAAATGGTATGAACTACTTGGCCGGAAAAATTGTATGACAGGCCTTTTCGTCATTAATGATGTGAATTAGAAGAAGAAAAAACATAATTTACCTAAGTTATTACTTAACTTAGTGCAGTTTTCACCAACACGGCGATACAGCTCATCTTTTTTTGACGTGACTTTTTGTAGATTTACCGCAAATGGCATTGACTACTTGGCTGGAAAACCACATGGCCGGATAGATATGGCTAACCACCTATCACGCTAACAGAAAGCTCGGTGAGGTGTGCGTGCTTAGTTCATTTCGATGGATGTACCTCTGACTGCCCTATTGGGACATAGTGTTGAGCTTATGTTATGTTATGTGTGTGATTATTAAATAATTTAAATGTATCGAAAGTAATGTCTCGCACCCAACCTAATTAAAATCATTGCGGTCGGCTTATTCGATCTGCGGTTTTTTCCCTAGTAGGTCCAAAAGGTGGGCTAACTTCCGTTAGTCGTTTCGGAAGTGGGGGGTGCAATCAGAGGCCATAAACGTGGCACCTGTACCTACAGGTGCCTCACGCCGCTAAAAATACGCCTTCGATCCGGAACACAGCCCTCAAATAGTTCAATCTTTGTAATTATATTTCTATAATTATATTAATGATTTGGTACGGCTTTTAAGAAAAATAACCCATTGTAGGTGCCTTAAGAACCTAAATAGGCTGATCGTTGCCTTGGTATTAAAAGACTGAAAAGTTCAACACTATGTTGTGGTTAAAATGTTCGATATTCAAAATAAGTAAAGATTATATAAATGTTTTTTTAAGATTATGGCAATAGGTCGCTTAGGAATACGACCATTCCGCCAGTGTCGACGTGATCAGAAAACAAACTGAATAAAAAATTACAGGTTGAATACATTTAAACTGTTGGTAGAGAGCTAAACCTCTAGTTAACCTGCAACAAGACAAAAAAGGACGTTACAAAACGTTTATCACAATTTAATCTTCTTCTATCGTGTGGGTTGTGAGGTAGGAGTACCAACCTCATCAACCCTGGTGTCAGGGTTACTATTGAGTCGGCAAAGGCCCCTGACATGACTCATGTAACGACTACTCACTTATATCAGTAAGTAGTAACCGGGACCAACGGCTTAACGTGCCTATTACAATTTAACAATTAAACTAAATTTAATATATAATATATATTAATTAATATATATATTATCTACAAATTAGTCTGCTTAGAGGGGTTACAATTTTCTTTTTACATAAAAATAATCTACCAACGTTTCTGACATCTGATGGGCAGTCAAGTGTAGCATTGAAATAACGTGGAATTTATAATTTGATGTTTTTGTTTTGATTTTACCAATCTAAGTATGGTCATAAGATGGCTAAAATCAAATCAAATCAATTTATTTAAGTACAAAATACCAAAGACTAGTCCCCCACTTATTATTCAGTTTAACACAACTTCTTATAAGAAATTACTTATAACATTTTTCTACTAAACACTAGATTAAATAGCAACACTTCCAGCCAATTGTAACAACACCCTACCTACATTTTATAACACATCTCGCGTCAATCAATAACTTTTTTCTTCTACACATAAACGTGTAGGTCACGCAATATCGCCTTACAAATGTAGGTGAGGACGTTAGAGGGAGTTTATAGCAAGTTCTAATGTCAGGAGGAATTAACTCATGAAGTCAAGTGGAAAATGTCTCGTGGACTTGCGGTTGCGCATTGAAGGATCCAGCTGGCTTGTGTTGTGAGTTTTTTGTTTTTTTTTTATGTCATCCACGTGCCTGTCGTCTTGAGTGTGATGGAAAAATACTCGTGTCTATTAAAAAGTATCAACCAGAATCAACCAGGTAAGACAATGCCGTAAGCGTGGCCAATTATTGGTCAGCAAAAATTTAGTATCGATCGCCATCGACTCGCAAAGAAGAAGAACCAGGTAAGAAAGAAAGAAAGAAAGAAACGTTTATTATAAAGGGACACCACAGTAAGAAATAAAAAACAAAACACGGAATAACACATAACTTACAATCATAACACGCGAGAAAAACAACTTACACAAGAGAGTACAAATAAATAGACAGTAAACATTAAGACAAATTGTAATAGAGTGTATCAACCATGTCAACCATGGATGGAATAGGTGGGTACCTATTGCCTATTGCTTTGGGTAAGAAATAAAGAAAGAAAGAAACATTTATTATTTAGGACACCACAGACACGGATTACATAAAGTACAATGACATCACATCAAAAGACAAATAACGCACACGTGAAATATTTTCTATATAGAACACAGAAACTTATACCTAAATTAAATGTGACGTCATGTCGGCTTACCAATGTGTAGTGGATGGTGTCCCGAATAAAAGGTCCTCACTCAGCTTATGCCGCGGCGTGAGCCGCGACGCTGGTATTCTGTACCTATTGTGTTTAGATACTGTGTAAGGTAAGAGAAGATGCAAAAATGACGCTGCATCACAGATTTAAGTTTTGATATCCAATGAAAATGATTTAAAAAAAACATATCTATCCATTGTTCTAGAAATCACGAAATATATGTACCTATTTTATCACTTCGTGTTTGAAAAATTCTAAACCAAAATTAGAGACAGTACCAGGGTTGGACTTGATGCCTTACTACGGAATAACCAGATATGGCGTTCCCGAGAATGTTCCCATAGTGGGTCTGTTTCTGTTGTAAAAACTTTTTAATAGTAAAGACACTGGCCAGTTTTTTTTTCTAATTATTATTTCTTATACTCTGATCCTATCTGCATAAAGGCTAGATAATAAAGTTCTTTTTACATAACTTTTGCGCCTCTTTACTGGGAATTCACTGAGTATAACCGAAGTCAGGCAGACAGCCGAACGAAGTCGCTTGCGAATAGCTTGCTAATAATAACGAGGTCATTTGCAAGCAGTCTGCCACTTCACCGTTCAAATAATTTATTAGCGATTATAATTTAAGGAATCTACTACTTAATATCAAGTTGTAATATGTTATTACACTCATTAATTGGCGGACATGCGTTTATATTATACAGCGGCTGCGATAAATTATGAAATTCAATATCGTTAAAATAACGTGTCCCTTATCAAAATTCCCTGGGTTTTTATTAGGTCACCTGCCGACCCCCTTGTGTCTACAGTCCGTTACACTGTTCGACTACAATTAGCATACTTTATATTATATTATTTGAAAGGAAAAGGACTCGTGCTGATGCAGCCCGAAAGATCACTGCGACCTAACAAGATCTATTGTAATCAATTCCCAATTAGCATACTTTAGTGAACACACCTGATATTACGACAGTTTGAAGAAGCACCCGGGTTTTACTAGTATTTTTTATAAGTATAATTGTATTTAGTTATTTTACCATATTATACGTATTCTGATGTTTCCCACTTATAAATCTGCCAAACTACGCCAATGTGAATAATACTTAATACATATAGGCCATTGGTTTCAACTGAAAACCAGCGTCATAGTCTAGGCTATGGCATTATGCTGAGGTGGAACCGTTTCGGCATACATTCATAATTGTATCATTTTATGTTAATTATGTTAAAACAATAAGTATGTCGAATAAATATTTTTTCTTTCTTTCTTTCTTTGTTTCTTTCTTTCTTTCTTTCTTTCTATAGGTATACATCACCTATGTAATGTAAGTATTCTAGTTCAGACTCCAGTACCCTTTCTTGTACATTATTTCGAATCTGTTCTTCTATCGTGTGGGTTGGGAGGTGCAGTACCAACCTCATCAACCCTGGTATTTCGAATACTAAATATATTCAATTATGTATTAAATCATCATCATCCTCCTGCTCTTACACAGTATATTTTTTATTATTATTAGGTATACATACATAAAGTTATAAAAAAACAATATTTTACTTTGATTGCTCCTTAGGCAATCAAGTTTACCTACGCACACAATTCACAAACCAGCTCACTAATCGATTACAAAAACTAGATTATCCTAAAAAATATTCGCCAAAATTATTAACCTACTTTGAAGGTAGTCGGTACAGACAACGTTAATATTCAATACTTTTACACAAAATAATAATTACTTGAGGAGCTCGGTGGCGCAGCGGTAAACGCGCTCGGTCTGCGATTGTTGAAGTTAAGCAACTTTCGCAGAGGCCGGTCATAGGATGGGTGACCACAAAAAAAAGTTTTCATCTCGAGCTCCTCCGTGCTTCGGAAGGCACGTTAAGCCGTTGGTCCCGGCTGCATAAGCAGTCGTTAATAACCACCAATCCGCAGTGGGCCCGCGTGGTGGTTTAAGGCCCGATCTCCCTATCCATCCATAGGGAAGGCCCGTGCCCCAGCAGTGGGGACGTTAATGGGCTGATGATGATGATGAATAATTACTTACAGGAGTTGTGGACATTAAGGGGCATCTTCCAGCATAAATTACAATGCTGACGGGCGGCAGGTGCGTATCAAAGTTATTAAGTTACAGACATTCAATACACTGTGTTTGTTTGAACGTAAATAAGGCATTATAAGGCGTACGTCTTCTCTGATATTTCGGGTGTCAACGAGCTTGTACGTAAAATAAATATACAGGATGTTGGAATAAAAAAGATACATAAAATAATGACTACATAGTATAAAACAAAGTCGCTTTTTCTGTCCCCATATCCGTATGTACGCTTAAATCTTCAAAACTACGCAACGGATTTTGATGCGGTTTTTTTTAATAGATAGAGTAATTCAAGAGGAAAGTTTATATGTATAATAACATCCATTAAATAGTGGAGAAATACTGTTATTTTTGAGGTTTTTAATGTGATGTCGTTAATAATTTCATTTTTTCCGCAGCATTGCACCCGAGCGAAGCCGGGGCGGGTTGCTAGTGTTATTAAAAACATTCGACGAGGGTTACTCGCTGAGATGTAGGTGCTTAGTTCAGCTTTATGTACCTCTGACTACCCCATTGGGATATAGTCGCGAGTTTATGTTATGTTGTTATATAAAAATAAATAATGTTTCTTCGATTCTGTATACCATTCATCCGATTGCGATGAAACTTTGGCAAGGGTTTATCAAAATATTCGACCTTGTCTATGGCTATTATTAGTTATTTTCTCATTTCTAATAGATATAAATTCGGTATCAAAATAGTAGACAGACAGCTCTTTCCACCCTGTATTCGGGGAGTCCATTTGTAAATCACGGCTCCTACATTTAGATACCTGTTTAATTTAAATGAAGCCCGATCTGTTATCTCATAGAGAATAGTTCTCGGAACAAAATTCCTCGGTTGGGACCAACATCAGGTCATCTACCAAACTAGTCCCCTTTATAGCTCTCTTAATGATCGACTTTACAGTACTTAATAAAAATTTAATGCCTATTCCTAAAATAACTGTAAACAATCTTAACTTACAATGCATCCTATTAAATTAAAATTAAATAATTTTAAAGACCTTTTAATTTTACGAGTCTAATAATTTAGCAGGTACCTACTGATTTTCATAAATCTGTGTTTGTAATTATCTTATCTATTTTGCAATCGACAATAAAAGTCGCCTTGTTTGGTAAATTTTGCAGTTTCCGTGATATTTTAAATTGAATTAACAACACAACAACCAAGCAAGTTCGAACAAAATGTTTATTCATTTTATTTAAGCATAAAAATGTTTGCTTATATAATAAAACAACGCTTGATCCTTGAAATGGCGCATTATTTATCCTGACCCTTTCTTAAGGAGGCAAAATCAATTTGTATAAAAAGCCGGGATAAAGGCGTGTTCACACTCGAGTGCCCGGGCCGCGAGCCGCGCCGCGCCGGGTCGCACCTCGCGGTCATCTGCGCGGCACTAACCCCGCAAATGATGACCGGATCATGTAAGGAATCCCGTGCGCTTCACTGGACCCGATTGCTTTCCAACTTTTATAATGTTTAGACACCTCAATTTCAAAAAGTTACTTCTTCTACGCACGGAAAGCCGTTGGTACCGGTTACTACTTACCTACTGATGTAAGTAAGTAGTCGGTACGTGAGCCACATCAGGGGCCTTTGGCGGCTCAATAGTAACCCTGACACTAGGGTTGATGCGGTTAGTAATCCACCTCACAACCCACACGATAGAAGAAGAAGACCTCAATTCCAAAAAGTTACTTATTTGCACATTTTCGGGGTAGACCTCGTATAAAAGTGACATTATTTCGTTGAATCTCAAGAGTCGGTTCTAAGATAAATGAATGCTTATATAATTGCATCAGCATGATGATCGATGCTGAGTCATTATTAAGTAAAGTTACCGTTATTTTCAAAAACAACAAGAGATAATCTTTTAGAGAGAAAAGATTATATTTTGTTTTAATATCGGTTCCAGTAAGTACATGTAGAAAAGCTAACTTGATCTCTCTTTGTCTACATCACGAAAACAAGTTTTCGTCCCTTCATATAGGTACTTACTTAAATGACAAATCAAAAACAAAGTCACCACCAATAAAATTTATCAGCAGCTTCATACTCTACCTCTTATTCTCGTTCGGTTTTACTGCAGTGGATATAAAATTCAAAAGCAAATCAAATGTGTCGTGACATTCGTCTGGCGCGGGGTCAGCGAGATAAGCCGTAAGTCCGAGATTGATTCCCGGATCAGCCGCCAGCTCGAGTGGAGACGATCCTTTACTCACGAGTCACTGCGTGGTATGACTGGCTCTCCTTAAGGGATTTGTGAGGTTAGTCTTAGACACTTGAGGGATGAGATTTGGGTGCTGCAGGTGTCTGGTGTTGACGCTGGTTTATTATTGTCATAGCGGTGCACATTTATGCAGTCGAATCATGACATTGTAATTGTTATGTTCTTTGTGGCTTACTGGTTTATTGCTTGTTGAATACTTATGCTTATTCGATTAAATACTTGAACTACTCTTATTAATTTTTCGCTCATATGAACGCTACTTTCCGAGATTTTAACGTTGAACTGAGGCCACAGCTGGTTTATTTAAAGTAAAGTTGCAGATATCCAGCGAATATTCCGTGACACCGATTCTTGCATACCGTTCGGTGTTTCCAGTCGTAATTTAGCGAGGTGCGAAGTTGTCACCTCGGGGGGTAGGCACGCCCGCTTCCCGCTACACTATAGTAACACTCGAATACTCCACAGTGTTGCCAAGTGTAATAAATCGCGCAGACTGATGCCACCTTTTTGCCGCGCGACATTTTTTCCCGCGCTAGCCGTGCATATATCACCACGGTACAGAGGTGACTTATGCCTCTGTCTCGAAAGGCTCTCGCTTGAAATACCGCACGGTTTTTACAAATACCCGCTCATATACTTGTCCTTTGTTGAAGTAGAGTACACTTTATAATTTCTTGCGGAAGTATGCGTAAAAAGTTCCTTCATTTCCGATGAAAAGAAACCAACAAATCTTACCAAAACCGTCACGGAAAGATACACGTGTCTAGCGAAGCGTAAACTAACAAGATTGTCAAAATCTCCGTGGAACTTGAAAAGAGCAATTGTAAACATTGATTGTGTTGAATGCACCCTTAAAATCCGGCGGAGTAAACCGCAAATAAACCAACTTATTATAGGGATGGTCTATCGTGGCCGTTTTATAGGAGCTTTTATCCGATGTCCATTCTTCTGAAATGCGATTAAAATTGAATAGGTCCATATGTGCGCGACGGGTGCTCGCTTGCGTCACAATCTCACGGGCGGGTGCATTTTCAATTTGCCGCGAGATAAGCGCGACTTTTGGACTTTTTCTGCTGGATGGCGAAATTGATCCGGTGACTTATAGCGTCGATGTAAGACGGGTAATTGGATGGACAATTGATTTGCTCTCTAATTTCTAAGGGACAATACTGTTGTTACTTCTGTCGGGGACTATGTTTCTTTATCGAGTGTGTGTGTTTCTAATTAAGTAGTCTTATAATGTAAGTATAGTCCGTTCAAAAATGATCTTCATAAAAGGTAAACAAACCTGTTACTACAAAGAATGTTCGAATTTCACCTAAACTACGCAAAGTATTCTTCTAATAACATCCGTAGCACTCAATAGATGTATGATTTCTTAGCTCAATGTGAAATTAACGTAAAATAATTATTAAAAACACATTTTTTCATGTAAAAACAAAAATCAAACAAAACCTCACACAAAAAAGTTGACATCATAAATTCTTGTTAATCTGTGGCTAGCTGTCAATTTGACGATTAGTGATGAGACATTTCATTCAGGTCAGGAAAACGAGTCAGTTCCGTGAATAACTTAAGTGAGTGTACTGTACTTAATAAGCCGAAATGCGCAGAAAAAATGACGTTCAAAGTGAATTAGTGTAACCACAAAGAAACATACAATATATATTTTAATATTATCATACAAAATATTCAAACAACCCAAGAGAGTCAGTTCATTTTGATAAAATAACTTGAGCTAAAATCAATTCAGCACTTCACTAGTATGCAGTTTGACACAGATAAAAAATATCGGCAGCCATATTTGTTTACCTTTTATGAAGATCATTCTTGAACGGACTATAGGTATATCAACGTGTGTCCTTTAGCGGGGGTTGGTATGGAAGTTTATCAGAGAAGAATCGCCGTCAATAAAAAGCCAAACGTAATATCAATATTGATAATTTATTCACATTTTATTTAAAATACACAACTTCACAATGTTTTGTTTTATAAACTAAAAACTTTAGGTACGGGATATCGTTATAGGCTGTTGCTGCATTGATCGCTAATTTACATTATTTCTGATAATCTTATTATGAATCTTTCATTTATTTCCTACAGATTTCATTTACATTTCCATATGTACATTTTCGGGTTTGGGTTTGTGTTTGTAGACAAAACAATATAAGCTGTTCAAACTATTTCTGCTTTATTATGACGAAAAGGTGATTCATTTAAAATTCCTTTTAACTTATTATAATCAATATTAACCAGGTGACAAACATAATCTAAATATTGATGTAATTTTGTACTTATCTTGGTCATCTACAAACACAAACCCACATTAATTTATGGCCACTCAATATCTTAATTTTACAACGGTAAAGTAATACAAAATCTTTTATATATTACAACTTCTGTTATCAATTTCAATTAGTTCTAGACAAATGTATCGAATCACGTGACCCGTTAAATGAAACATAAGGTTGATATCCACAATTCAGTTCTGCATACAGTCAATATCACTATTTGAAACGGCTATTATTTACATATCCAATGATTTATAACTATTACATAAATTACTATTGCATTTCATTTAATACCAACTACACAAATAAAATGTACAATTCTGGAATAACTCTCTGAACACATCACAATCCCTATAGCGAACCGAAATATTCAAATTAAATACAAAAAAAAAATAAAACAATTTATACAGGAACGGAATATAACTTAATAAACGATATGTACAAAATACACAGAAAATTATGTTTTGAACTATACTTACATGTATAAATCGTCTAGAGTTCGTTACCGAGCTTAACTAATAATATAATACTGTACAATTTCGCTAATTGTAAAACACTCTTATAGTTTAATACTTGTAGGGAACTGATCACGGAATATAAAGTCTTTCTGGGCAACGACTGGTACACGTCGACTGGCAACAGATATGTTCAATCAATTCAAACTGATGCGTAAAATTATCGTTTGTATAAACTTACAAACATCAATTCTGTTCGACAGTCTTATAATTATTATGTGATGTGTCAAAGTGGGTCGACCGGGGAGTGATCACAGCTTGTCGCTCCTGATCTGTATCGTCCTGGGACGGCCATGTACTCGTATAATTCACATTATGTATAGCTTGAGGCTCTCCAGTTTGGTACACTTATCACGTGTATTCACTCCTCCAGCCGGTCTGGAAAGAAACAAATGACAGTCAGTACAGTGTAACAAAATAATACTACTACACCTTTCAAGTTTCTTTGATAATACCTAAGTTGGAAAAAAATAGACTCTTTACTTTAAAAAATGATTGTGTAAGGCTTATTTTCCGTCATGTTAGTGTATATGGGTGATGACCTATTACCATACGTCTCTTCAGACTTCCTATCAAAGTGGCTAAGCAGTCGGTTCCGTCTGCTATTTACCTATGTGAGTATGAAATCTTCACTGGCGGCATAATAGTCACCCTCACACCAGAGTTGATGAGGTCGGTTTTTGATGTCACAACCCACACGAGAGAAGAAGATAAGTGGCTGAAGCCCTGCCTACCTCATTAGGAGTTACGGGTGTGAGTTTAATATGGATTTATACTCTTCACACACTCTACTGTACTCCATACTTTTGAGACGGAAAATAGGCTAGTTTCCAACTAGTCAAACCAGTTACTTTTTACTTAACGTCAAAACACGAAATTTGTATGAAAAAGCACACTGTGACGTCATAGGAAAACGTGATAAGACGTCGAACTTATTATTACGTTTTTCTTGATTAAAATAGAAAAAAGAAAATATTTTTCGTTAGTTTTAGATCTGTCTTTATCTTGAACCTAGTACACGACCCAATTCCACTTGATATTATCATCAGAATCATGAGCTCAACCATTCCCTCATTATTCGTTACGATGTCACTAACACCCTATATGCACACAGGGTACTTGTACATAGAGAGTTCTTTTTAATAATTATGTGTAAGCTTACCATAGAGTTGAGTTGCGCGAGGTGGTGGTGGTGGTAGGGGTTGTGCGAGGTGGGGGGTGGGGCGAAGCCCTGATGCGGCGCGCCGTACCAGTGCGACATGTGCGCCGCCGCCGGGTGCACCAAGCCTACTTGGTGCTGACCTGCAGAGAAGACAAACATGCTATCACTACAAACCCACTTGGCTGAACTGCAGACCTAAATAAATAAAATGCAGACCTAAATAGATAAAATGCAGACCTAAATAGAGAATTAAATTCAATCGTTATTATGTCTCTCCAAATAAGCAGGCAGTGAATGTTCAAGGCAAATGTAAAATAAGTCACGTCAAAAAATTATCTCCTCACACATCGACTATCATTATAGCATTTCTTGAAAGATAAATTATAAAAAGAGCACAGATAAAAGTGGTTTGTTTATCTTCTTTCCATAAGTCCCAAAAAATGAAAATTATGTTTATAAGATTTGAGGATTGGCATGAAGGTTTTACCTTTAAAATGCCAAGCCATGAAAGATTTTAACGTAGGACAACGTTCAGATATAATTTCAAAAGAAGAACAAAGAGCACCCATGAATCGAAGCTTGATTGACATGAGCTATTCCCAGACCTTTTCGCTTTATATCTAGACACTTAAAATCTTGATTATGAGCTTACCGAAGTCCATAGCAGAGGGGAAGGCAGAACCTCCGAAGCCCTTCGTAGCGTCTCCTAGCGGCTTGATCATGTCTCCCATGACGCCGCCGAGAGCCAGTGCGCAGGCGCCTCCCCCTCCCATGCCCATACCGCCCTTCTTCTTCTTGCTCTTACTACTCAACTTGCGGTTCCTCGTCTGTATGCCTTCCTTCTTCATCGTCAGCGGTCGGTTTACCTGGTGAAGAGGAGAGGGTTCTGTTAATATTGCTTGCAAAATAAGTCTAATCTAACCAAGACCTCATCCCAATTAGGTTCTAGAATGTATTTCCAAATGATTCTCTTGTAATACAACTACACCCGTTTGTAGCAAATAAATGGCCTTTACAAAGTGATACGAAACTGTTCATTTGATGATCTGTAACGCTACCCACCAGCCGGAACTGGTTCCAGATTAAGGGCGCAACTTGGCGAATTTATTTAGTTGAACAAATCATTATCATAACGCAAGTTCATTTTGAACTTAATATTGAACAAAACTTTCTTGATATCGTCACATCTAGGTAAGTACTCGTAACTACCAAGAAGTCTACCAAACATTTGTTGTGACGAAATGTAAAAGTTCCGTACTAATGCAAATACATTAGCTAGAAACAAATTTCCGGTACCGTACACAGCGCGAAATTTATTCAGAATCCGTAATTGACGCTCATAATTCGTACGAGGATAATAAAACAACAGTATGCTGAATCACACGGCTCTGCTAACCATTCCAACTTTATTGCTCTGACATGACATTTAGTAATGAAAAAAACGTCTGCGGCACCAATTTAGAATGCTAACTAGGCAGTACAAAGGAAACCGAAACCATAAAATGGTACAACAATAGTAGTATGCGAATATTGTGTTTGGTGCGGTGCCGACATGTAACGCGGACTCCCGGTGCATCCTAATTACTGCACTGATGCACTCGCGGCCGTGTGAGAAAGGTGACGTGTGAGGTGAAGCTCCTCACGGATTGTGCACTGATTATGCTACTTTAATATCTACAGGACAATAAAAATGTAGACGAAGTTCAATTACGAATAAAAATACTTAATCGAAAAATCGTTCTATACGCGCAGGAGTTTTTTAACCAATCTGTTAGGTACTTATTAATAAATGTACGTATCTTTTAATTTAATCATTATCACTACATAGTATAAAACAAAGTCGCTTTTTCTGTCCCTATATTCCTATGCACGCTTAAATCTTTAAAACTACGCAACGGATTTTAATGCGGTTTTTTTTAAATAGATAGAGTGATTCAAGAGGAAGTTTTATATGTAAAATAACATCCATTAAATGGTGGAGAAATACTGTTATTTTTGAGGTTTTTAATGTGATGTCGTAAATAATTTCATTTTTTCCTTAGCATTGTATCCGAGCGAAGCCGGGACAGGTCGCTAGTCATTTATATTCTCCGTTTTCAATTTTAAGTTAGGTAAACCTACTTGTGTTGACTATGTTGTAGTGCCCTTACAGGGTTCCTGTTTGTACTTTCCTCTACTTTTAAGACCTCTGTAATAACATCAGGAATGCAATAAATATCTTATCTTAAAGTAAATGACGATGTTGATGCTGCAAATGATGACAAGAAAATTTAAATTCTAGAATTTTCGTTTTATTTATAATATTTGGTTTCTTTTGAGCAGGTAGGCAGGTACCTTTTTAATAATTGAAACTGACGGAGACAAACTGCTTATGCAGCTAGAAAGAGGCCAGCGAAAATTACCCAAAATCCTCAAACGTGGACCTGACACTTAATTAGAGTGGTGAGTGTGCCAAATGCCACAGAGGTCAATGCCAAGACTGTCATTGATTAATTTTAACAAGATTTTAATTAAAATGGCGTGAAAGTTTCACGTGTTAAGTGACAGGAACAAATATGCGTTTGCCAAAATAACGGGGGCAGAAATGAAAATTGCATCAATCACTTATTCTGAGATACTTGAAGGTTAAAAATTGTGATAATTACTGACTTTTTTCTTAATTAAAAGAAAAATAAACTGTGTATAATGTCAACGAGCATTTGACTGGTATAATTAATCGTAATACAGAAAGTACACTCTGCTAAAAGTAGACAATATACATAAAACAGTTTTTGATCACTCTTTCTGTATTTTCGGTTCCAATTAACGTGTGTTGTAAGCACCATTTTATACTTAAGAAGGTAGAGAGATGATTTAATGTAGTTCAGAGGTCTGCGAACAAGGCGCAACTCAAGAATTGCAATTGAAACAGCATACAGCGTGTTTCGATTAATTTCTTTGCCAAATTCTGTCGGATCTCGGTCAGTGCAGCTTTCCTCGAAGCGTGCGTCACGGCGGACGGACGGACAATGAGTTATTCATCGTCTTCCAAGGAACGCCGAATGGCGGCATGTGCGTCCTGAACGCACGATTGCGCTGCGCCCGCGCCGCTGCCGCTGCCAGCCCAACCGCATGACCTGATCTTGTTTTTGTTTTTTAAAATCTCAATTGGTGTCGATTAAATACTGTGTCTCCGTGGTAATGGGAGATGTCTTTGATGATAAGTAATCTTCATTACCTACGGGATAAAAATACTTTTCCTTTATGGTGATTTATAACAACTTTTCAAATGCGAAGACAAAGTATTGTTTTATTTTTTAATCCATGAAACGAAACAATGTTAGCAATAACTTTTCCACCTTTACGTTAAGAAGCCCTTCAGCCCGCGTAGAAGTCCAATTACTGCGGTCACGTTATTACATGACTATTGTGGCTTGATTAAACGACAGTCTGGGCCTATAAATAGCAAATGCACTCGAGTACTAGACGGACAGACAGCTCAAAGTGCAAGATCTAATTTCCACAATGGTGCTAAATGACAAGTGCGTGCCAGTTGCCGATGGCCCTAATGTTCCATAATACGTTACCGCGAATCGCCCACTCTGCGCCGGCGCATACCACGCCGTCGCACCGCCAATTGAACCAATATAAAATGCATTAGCTGTTAGCAGACGGATTTGCTGGGCAAAGGGAATTGGGTCAACTGAAGCCTTCTTTGGGAAGTTTGTGTAAACCATTTAAAACAAGTCTAGATTTTCTAAAGGAATATAGATTTAGTTAACTGGACTCGAGATTGCAAGTAATTAAAGTTATTGTATTAAATTATAAACTTCACTAAGTATTCTATTATAAGTATACTTATTCGTGTGGGTTACAAAGTAGGGCAGAGTTTTTTTTTTTTTTTTCAATTTATTCAATATGAAGTATTTTACTTACTTAATTCATGTGTCGTAGAAGTTATAGTTATATTTTTAAATGGTTATAATTGAATATTGTCTTTTATCTTCGCTATTTTCTTTAGTATTACAAACATAGAGGAAATCCATACAGTACAGTATACAAATAATACGTTCACTACTAAATAATGCATACCTACACATAACCACGACTTACTTCCACCTTACCGTAGCTATACGGAAGGCCAGTACCTGTATACCTACTGTAACTAGGTATACTGTGGTTACCTATACTATACCTACACCTAGAGCCGTAGTTACACGACACATCCGCCATGTTATGGCAGAATTGCTTAATAACTGTCTATTATGCAGGTTAATTACATCAGCGTTCCCACTCTGCTCAATGTTTAGCTATACTTCTCATAGGTCGTCGGGAATTGTCCATGTTTGTTAGACTGTGTTTTTTTGTAATAGAACGTAGTTTCAGTAGTAGCACTTCAGACTTTACTGTTAGTATGGGGTTGGTGCTCCACCTCACAACCCACACGATAGAAGAAGAGAGAGAAGATGGGGTTGTTTAACGTTGTCGTTTTTCAACTGACCTTTGGGTTTTTAAAGAGTATTTGTATAATGAATGACTTTATGATTAAAGAAGTGATATACATTGCCAATTGCTAACAACATAACAAATACATTATTGCATGCACAGAAAATGAAAAATACAAAAAGAAATAGAAATAATGTAATAAGCGGCCTTATTGCAAAGTAGTCATATCTTCCAGGCATTGTTAATTTAGTATACCTAAGAAAGTTAGATATCTATTAAATCATCTGCGCTCATAAATCGCAACTTCAAAACAAACAGCTTATCAAAACCAAAATCGTACTTTCAGCTATCACAAGCTAAAAGTATTTCAAAAACCCTCAACTTACAGCAAACTTTATCTACTTCGCAAGTAATACAAATCATAACCGAGGTATGTAAAGTTTAATGCCGCCATGAATCCAGTATGATTGTACATGCCTTGTGCATGTTACATTCTTTTGCACGCCCTAACATTTGAGGAAACTTTAGGGTAAGTATGCTAACTAGCTTTCGTGTTATGTAACTCGTGTTATAACTGTTTGGTTGGTGGAGGAATGTAGATTTAAAGATATGCCAATGCATTTATGTGATTGTATATAGCTATTGAGTTATGCTGTTGAATCATGAAACCAAATAAAGTACTGATTTCTAGAACATGGGAGTTGGGTTAGATTAGATTACGTTCCTGGGCCTTAGACAAGTTGCAAACGATTTAGACAATCAACAAAAAAAATTGACGTGACTTATTGTAGATTTGCAAATGGCATTAACTACTTGGCCGGAAAAATGGGAAGCGCTAAGGGGCTCTCAACTGGTACAAAATTTAAGACAACAGGTCTGAGGGTACCAAGTTGGGCGCGTACCTCTAGGCTCAGGGCGTCGTCTAAGAGGATAGTATTTGAAAGAATTAATCGAACGTAGTGGGTCGACAGCAATAAGCGGTGAATGAGGAAAATCGTCAACCAGGGTCGGTAACGGGGTTTTGAAGTCCTTGTATAAATATTTGTCAATTCCATAGGTTTTTGACACTGCGGATTCTCAAATGGTTTGTAACTTGACTGAGGCCCTGTTTACACAAAATGCAGACCAGTTTGTGTGCATTGAGAGTCAAACCTTGAAGTACGATTACTAAAAGACATAGATTACCTACAAGGAATTGCATGGTAAAAACGACAAGGTTACAATAAGCACGAGTAAATCACGAATAAGAAACGTCAAATAAGAAACTGCACGAAATATTACCTTTGCATGCAATTTGATGAATGCTACTAATATAAAGAAGGATAGCCGTTTTTTGACAAATTCAATGAGCCCACATTTCTTTAATACAGTTAGCAACAGCACAAGGCAGTAAACTTCGTAGTAAAATAGATTGATGTTGGCCAACTGCACAAGATTTTAGTAACGATACACAACGTATGTTAATAGTGCGTAGCGTATTTTCAAATAACGCTTATCTTACGCATTACACTGCCTCTTGGGTTTCATAAAACATTTCGCGCATTGCAATAACTCCGCAATGGAAGCGTAACTAAATGGAACACGGGTAAAAAGTACATGGGAGTGCGTGCGAATAATTGCGTTGGTACGTTTCTAGATCGGAGAGCACTCGCTATCTGCGCGTCCATCGGGCCACAGCCAGCGCCATAAACTCAGCCAAATGGGAAAATGACAGGCTCACACCACAATGCCATGGAAAATGCACAACACACATTTTCCTACCGCTAGAAAGCTTTGTTCCACACAGTAAAATTGCCAACCTTTCATAGTAAATGGCATGTGAATCAATTATGACGCGATAAAAATAACTACTTAAAATATGGCGTCGTCGATAGATTACCCACTAAACAAAGGACTGTTCCCAAAGTCGTAAACTGTAGAAAAGTCTCCCAGAAAGTTGCGTGGAAAGCATTAAGAATGCAATTTATAGAAATGCGTGTTTAATCGGTTAACTTTAAATCAATCGATAAAGATCTGATAGATTAGACAACCGAGCCCGATACACGACAAACCTTAAGAATTAGCAACCAATTACGCGGCAAAAAATGCTATACACCCATTACCGTGCAAAAAGTATGGTAAATGACTCTATTGAAACCGATCGCGTTATTACGTGAGAGTTTTGTTTTTGCTAGTGATGCGCTGTCAATATTTGCCTAAATAAACGTTGCCATTAACGAGACATGTTGTTTTTATGCCATTGTGTGAGTACAGTCATTACGTGCGTTTATCGACGTAACAAGTTTAACATAACCCTTATGTGTGTAACTCCAGTCGACGCGTTTAAGCCTAATGAACTTCATTATATTTTATAGCAGGAAAGAGTCATTAGATTGCATCGGAACCCTTTTAGTTTTTATGGATTTAAATAGAAAGTAAATAAGAATTTTTATAATAACCAGTTGAAGGCATCGTAAACATACCTATCATAATGACTTTATGAAACACCGCAACAGTGTTGATGTTGGCCTACCGACAAAGGTATGCAATTTGATATGAAAATGATTTGCCTATTTGTTTTATTAAACTGTGGTATTAAAGAATTATAATCGTATCGTATATGAAGGTATTATTAATTAGCAATTAGGGACTAGTTATAAAGATAGCATAAGGTAAATAAATAACATTCATTTTGATACTAAACTTAATTGTATTTTACTCTTATTTTGTAATGATTACATTTTAGTTACCAATATTCAAATTATACTAATATTTTATCGCTTTTAGGTTCACGTTAAAGAATAAACCCGTTAAAGAATCAATTATAAGATAATAAAGAAGGTAATATTCTACCTAATGAGACCATTCTATCATTTTATATTGAATTAATGAATGTCAATTGTTACTCTATCATTATGCAATTTGTCGACACAATCAATGTGTTAAATATAAATGGCTCCAAATGAATATTCAATTTCCTTAAAATATTCAGAGATAGTAATCGATACCTATTTATTGCGTTACTTATTAGAATTTCAATTCTGGATTGAAAATTATCTCATGATTATTGTATGTGCCAAAATAGGCTTACAATCTTCCTCTACAGTAAGCAAACAAAGTAAACTAGTGAGTTTTGTAATAAAATAATTGCCATTTCAAAAGTGACTACTGTGTAGTGTTTCATATGTATAATATATTCAATTGCCCCCGTCTATTCGCACCGTGTAAGCGACACCTTAAAGGTGTCGGTATAGCGTGCCACTTTTATTTTTTCCGCGACAGTACGTTTTATATTTCAACTCATTATAAACGGCGTAAGAAATGGCTACAGTCTGTGGATTTTTTCCCGCCAGTGAATTGTGAGAGCACGTTTGACAGCCTCGAGGTTCACAGCGAAAATATTTTACAATTATTCAAATTATATGTCGCTTGCAAGTGTGGCGCCTTCAATGATAATGTTTGTAATCCTGCGCTTTACTTAACACTGTTTGTGTTTCTCATAGCATGTAGAACTGTTTATTGCGACATTCTCTTACAATAAACCCCAGAAGTGTAATGCGATGTAATACTAATCTACGCTTAGTAAGGACAATGAAAATCATAATGCGGATGATTAAGGTAATGCCCGACTGTCCTGCCTGCCTCAATACGATACACGTACAATTTAGATACATCTACGTACAATTAACACGAACAGAATCCAGAAGCAATTTTGCCAGATGTCAAAACAAATCAGTCGAGTGTCGAAAGTGGCAATTAAAAGTTGGGATGGAAGAGAGACGCGGGCAAAAAGAGAAGTGGTGGCGATTGGGCGCGACGGTACCCGGTGGCGGCCACACACGATAACTACTCGGAATCGAGACTTCCACGGCCAGGAGAGAGGTGGCCGCGAACAGTCATGTACGAATAAAGATAGTTAGTTATTTGTTAATGATTGGGAGTAAGAAATCTAGGTATATAGGGGAGAGCAAAGGAAAGGTTTAGCGTGTCTATCACACACCCTAGGGTGTGTGGTAGAGTCTAGACTCTACCGTACAAATCAGTGTAGTATAAGTAAACTTATTCAAAAGTATGCATAAAGAGTCTAAAATCTTTACCCATACCGGTAGAACTATTTCAGTATCATCTACACGTGCACCCGCAAAATAGACCGAAAATGGCGTACCTATGCGCCCCATTCGAAACCAATCGACTATTGCAAGAAGGGGTTTAAAAATGTTAAAAAACACTGGCGACATCAGAAATATGTTTCTGTTGACATGCGCAATGATAAAGTGCGGTTCTTTCGGCCCGACGGAGAATTAGTTCCGCGTAGTTAACGCAGACCGGCGCCTGCGCTCGCATCCCTTCATCTGCTTCTATATAAAACATGTGGCTATATCTGTAGCTGGAATATTCATAGGTGGGCAGAACCAGAAACCCTTAGAAAACTAGTTACAGACTTTTGGTTTCATGTACGCTGTATGGCGACAAGTTATCAGACCATCGCCTGTATATAATGTCTACGTTGTACATTATGTGATTCCAGAGCCATCTTGTAGGATTTTCCTGAGAAGGTAAGCACTACACGTTACTAATCTTCAACAAGAAATATTCTAATGTGTATAAGCACCTCTATACGTAGCCTAGAGAATAATTGATAAGGTCCAACAGAAACTTGGGTGAGTTAAAAGTACAGTAATAAGATGGCTAAGAGCAAAATTCTTAATAAATTAAGGATGTGCATCGCGAGATGTCGATAAACTGACTCGGCGGTTTGATGTGTGCGCGTGATTAAAATAAATACTCGGGGCAGTAGTAGCGCGCAGACAGCTGCTACTCCGGGATAATTGAAACGACGATTTATACACCCGCCAAATTTATCGACATCGACAATTTATAGTGAGACCGGCCTTACGCGCCACTTATAATCGTAACATTTCATTTTTCTCCCACTCACAACATTTATCAGTTTACTATTCTTAAATTAAAGTCGTAATTTCTTAATGGAACTTCATGCAATTAAACGGGCCGTCAATAAAAGTCATTGCGAAGTAATTATCATTTCAACAAGACAATCAGTGAAATGCAATTATTATTGTAACAAGAATAAGACAATATCTGTTGATATCTCGAACGGTGTAATCGTTTGTTTGCCAGTTAGTTAATCACAGCCGTTTGTGATTTATCTCGGGTGGAATTCGAAGTCCATCAACCATTAATTAGTTCTCACGTACCTAGTATGAACAAAAAAGTGTGATGCCGCCGCGGCGTAAGTCCATCGCATTGATTAATTGCCGATATTAATACAGTCGTCGGTATCCTACAAAAGACTCAAACCCATTAAATTAATAACTTCATTTTGTAAACGGATTTCAAAAACACTTATGCGTAACCCTAATGAAGTTTGCAGTAAACAAACATTTTTGACAAAAAGTAAAAACAAGTTAAACTCGCGGCTACTTTCCCATAGTCGTTGCTACTGTTTCTCGCTGTTTTGCAATTTAATGAGCTGTCACACAAGTTACAATGAAATAGCGAATGCTAACAAGAATCCTACCTGTTTGCTATTTCAAGAAATAACATAGATGGCATTAAATATTTGTAATGAAGATGGTATATGTGGCAGTGCATCACCGGGTTCAGATCTCAAAAACAATTATGGAAAACAATAAATTTGTGTGTTTCGCGCCCGTGGCTCTGAGCCCGGTCCAATTAGAGCGTTGGCGCGTCGGCAGTAAATCTCGCATGGCTACCATGCTACACTAATTCATACGCGGCCGCCAACGAGCATCGTAACTGTCCACGTCGACACGAGCCTTAACAGCTTCTCGATTATCGATATCTTCGTGCACAACACTAGCGCGCGTCATCTTGATATTTGATTAGAGATCGCGTCGCCGCGCTGAATTGCATCTCTACATTTGATTTGCACACGCTCTCTTTAATTGTAAACAATTTCTTTATTAAAATTTCACATTGCATTGCATCGTTCGTTTGTTCTAACTACACATAACATAAAGCAATTGCAAAACCATTTAAAATGGATTCCAGGTGGTCCAAGATACTTTATTACAATTGTAAGAAATAATTTTTTTTATATAATTAAAGTAATTGCTTTTATATTAACATCAATAAAAAGTTAATTAAATGATTAACGTGTACATAAAACAAACTGCCTGTGTAATCAAAAACTCAGGTTGCTAGCCAGTGTGTAAAATTTTTCAGTAGCCTAACCAAACATCAAACGCCGTCAAACTGTACCAGTTAGAAAGAATGCTTGTAAAATTGCTTAACTCACAAATATTTTCTTGATAATTGAAAAAAAATATTTACAAATTTACTATTTATATGTTTTATATAGTAATTTATTTATATAGTAAATTTGTAAATATATTGTAAGAACATGCGGCAGTCGCTTCTGTAAAAAACTGGACCTGTCAAATCTTCAGGTTAGGTAAGCGGACCCTGTGAAAAACAGGATAATGCTAGGGAGATGATGACTCAAGAAATACTTGTGAGTTAAGTAGTTTTACAAGCATCGTCGCTAACTGGTACAATTTGATGGCGTTTGATGTTAGAAAGAGGTTAAATTATGTGTAATAATAACAAGTTCAAGTAATGTATTCAAATTAGAACCTAGACAAAGAAACAGACTTCAAAACTTGTAAAGGTGTTTATATTAGCAACATCAGTAGCTACAATAAAACATATTTTACTGTGCCGAGGGTCCAACAACGACTGGAAATAAATATTCGCTCTGAATAATAAGTGGACAGGGCACTATTTCTTATATTTATTACAATCATTGTCTTTTTCGGAGCAGTAAAAGCCGTCGGCGCGTGCGCAGCCACGACCGCACCTGCTCTGAGCCCCCAGTAATTATTCCACCACTTATTATATGATTATAAGACTTTTTTGGTGCTTTCAATCAAATTACACCTTGGCCAGCCACTTTGTGTGAGTGAGATGTCATAAAGTTTTTTTGTTCACCCATAATTTGAGTCCAACCGTTGTGTGGCAACGGCAACGGTGTAAAACGGAATTTTATCAATTATTAAACCCCTAGTTTGACCATAGATAAAAGTTGAAGCCGTTTAAATATATTCCAAACACTAAATGTAATTATGTAACGTGATCATAAAATAACTATAAACTTTATAACAAAATTCAAGTAGAACAACGTTTATCATACCGGCTAATCAGAAGTATAGAATTTCATTGCTTTCTTTGCATTGCAAAGGAGCTTGAAAAACGAAAACAAATGCAACACTTAAACCACGGATTAATGCAACCTTTTGTAAGTTCCCCGTCTCAGTATTGTAGCAAGTATTTGTTGTAATGGATTTAGTTCCTTTGTGTTAGGAAGTAGGACAATGAACATAAGGAGATTCTACACAAAAGGTTTCAGGGTGAATACAAATACAGGAGCTCGCACGCAAGCGTCAAACAAAGGCTCCTAAAATAGATAGTTTTGAAAATGGAACAAGGCTCTTAAAAATGTTGCGTTAATTTCTTGCTAAGCTGTCACCGAGATCACCTACATGATAACGGCCGTCTCTGGTTCTAAATCTGAATTCATGTAAGCCGTGTCCGCACAGTTTTGCAGTGGAGCGCGTCGATGGTGTGATAGTGGGGCATAAATAAATAATTAGACGAGTCGAGGAAGCAGGGAGAGGGGCACTCGGATAGTTTTGAGATAGTATCTCTCGCAACCGCGCTTTGTGTCAAACGTCAGATGCTTATCTAGAAGATGTTTACAGATGTACCGGAGGGGTAACGGCCCAAACTCTCTCGTGGACGCAATCAACCGCGCACGCTTGATACACTCTCAGTTAATTACCTGCTTTGTCTAGACATTACCGTTAAAAGCGGCTACTAATAGCTTCTCTTCCGCTATAAATGTCGACCGCTCATACTTTCAATTTATAAAATGATTATATTCTTAAGAATTAATGTGGTGTACAAGAGTACGGTACGGGAATGTGGAGATTATTTCTGAGCTCGTAGATCACGCTAGATGTCGCTGATAGCGTGGCCGTGCGCCAGATCAGCGATCATCGGAGCCGCGGTGTCGCATCGCCTAATTACTGGATCACTTCAAGCACGGTACTATGCGAACTTACTAAATCACTGCAGATTTGGATCTCCTTGGTTTTGAAACGAAATACCTCAAGACGGTCGTTGTTAAAATATCAATATCGATACTTACAAATCGCAGTTGTAGCGACAAAAGCTTGCGACAATGCCATTGCGCAAATCTCGCTCGGTCGGGCTAAGCGCAATAATTGTTTTGTAGAAGGACATTCGCTTATCGCGCCGAACGATCGCTCGACTGACGTGCAGCTGCCATTTTTGTTCTTTTTTTAAAAGTCCTTCATAAAAACGATATAAAAAACTACCTAATAGATTCGAAGCGACAGTTAATCAACAGCTTGCTTTATCTAAATATATAAAAGGAGAAACTGACTGACTGACATATCAACGCACAGCCTAAACGGCTAAACGTAGGCACTTGAAATTTAGAAGTAGATTAGGTCCCGTAGAGGTGCACTAAGAAAGGAATTCCGGAAATTCTCACGGGAACGGGAATTAGCGGGAAAATCCTTCCACGCGGACGAAGTCGCGGGAAAAAGCTAGTTATTTATAAACCTTAGATACTACTAATATTTTCTATGTTTATACTTACGATAGAATTCAAACAATCCTTTTGAATTAGGGTTCATTCACTTTATGAAAATGCATGTCATAAATTAAAAAGCAATTCAAATTAAACACTTTAGTTTTAATTAATCCTCTTTTAAATTATTACTTTTGGTGAGGAGCGTTCGGACGAGCTTTTCACAAAATTTATTACAAAGAAAATAAATCAGCAGGGAATCGCTCACTAAACAGAATAGGAGCTTAAGCCTCATGAATAAAAACATTCTATTTAGCGCTACACTCGCCACTTCTTCAGCTTTACCCAAACAATTCCAATTTTATACTTCTACGCGATGTGAACTCTACGTATCGGTGTCAAGTTTCAAGTTTGCCTATAAACTTAGTCGGATATATCACTATTCGGCTATGTGGGGCAACTCTACGCAAACGCATTTCCGGCCGAACGCTGCCGGGAAAAAGCCATTTAAAACAAAAAAGAAAAAATAGTAACGCGCCGCGCGCCGCGCTCGGACACTTCCGGTGGGCGCCATTTTTTCTGTATTGCCAACAGATAAAATCTTTCCGGCCTACTGCGCGGACGCCCGCTTTTATTTCTTTTATTTTATTTTACGCGATCACTTTTTGGCAAAATTCACTGTGTTTTAGTTAATAGATAAAAATGCTTCTCTATTTTTAGTTCTGATGGTATAATTTGATGTATTTGTCGGCCTTGTGAAGGTTGGCGGCAGGTTCAGTTTTATTTCTGGTTGTGCTTGGGCTCTATAAAATCGGCTATTTAAATAAGTTAATAAAATTCGTTGGTGTCCTTTAGCAAGGAGATGAAAGAGATCGCGACATCCATAATTTATTAGGGCGCGAGGTCGTAAAATCGTCGTAAATCGAGGTTACCTACTAGATGTTTTTTTTTAAACAATGAGCTCAATTAGCAGGGAACGTTTTACGCCACAAAACTCAACGGTCGAACTTATGTTAATGGGATAGCTGTTCGATGTTGAATATTCAAATTGATGTCATTATAACATTCGGCCAAACGTGCCGGCCGTTTGGCCGGTGGCCAGTCGCATGTGTAATGTAAAATGTAATGTAATGAGTAAATTAAACCCTGGTTCTTTTATCTCGAAGCCTACGACGGCCATGTTAGGTTAATTCATTTCTTACTGCAAAATAATCCATATATTTTAAATCAGTTGGCTCAGCTCAATGATTTAGCTTACTATGTTTGACAGAAGTAAACATACATTCAATTTGTAGGAGTAATTTACTTACTTCTTTTTTTCAATAAATCCCATTAGGTACTATAAAAGCCGTAGGTACCTAAACTGCTAAATCACATTCTTTGCTTAGCATTCAAACTAGGTTCCTGAATGCCTTGCCTTGATTTATCTAAGCAAGTTTTATTAATTGTTAACTTGTTTATATTACAAGTAAGGTTACCGAAACATCTAGGATTTTCTTACGATTGCAGGAGCAATCGATACCTAATAGTTATAAAGAAATGACTAGAAACATTTAAATAAAGAAGTATAGTTTGAAACCAAAATAATACAATTTATACCCGGTGTCTAAAATGAATAATGCCCAATCGTGTCACGAAAAAATCCGTTCGTGATATACTAGATTCCATAAAACCATTAAAATCGCTAACGTAGCGAACCGGCGAAAAAAACTTAAGATTTGCTTTTGTATCCATAACCTCACATTAAAAAGCGATGCAAAAGAAAAACACGAGAAAAAACAGTGACTGTCAAATTCCCTCGGATGCTGGCTGAACAAAACAGCACTTTAGTTAGACGAAAAAAAAAAAACTAGAAGAGCGTTCTCGATTCAAAAATTGAATTGATCGGCCCATTGTTGTGGCTTTTTGGCGGGAAACGGGAACGGGACAGTTGCTTTCTTCATTGAATGATCTAAATAATTAATACGAAGTGGTGTTTTGTGGTTGATGATCGCATTAAGTTAGTCGGAAGACATTCGCGAGTGTTATTATATTGGAGTATTCAATAAACAAAGTGTATCTGCCTATTTTCGCTTCGTGTCAAGAAGCCGCTTCATAACTCGAAAGTTTATGCGGACTTTCGAGTTAATTCGTTTGGGGTTCGGAGTAGGAGTCTACTCCGAGGGTGGGGGCTTAGGTTTCATCATCATCACCTTTCATCATTTCATCATTCATCAAGAAAAAAAATACGTAAGACATGGCTGTATGGGCATAGTTCCCTTTGCCTTACCCTTCGGGGAAAACCAAAACAAAAAAAAAAAAAATCGGCCCATTGTATTCCAAATGTATCATTTGAGCTGTTATTATGGGCTCTCTCTTGCTCTATACAAGCTGGTAATCCAATACTTTTGTATGAAAGGCACTTAACGCACCTATCTAAATCCAAAATGACGTAACCCTCACTAGAAGTTAATTTGTTTAGTGTTTTATAGGCGAATGTTTAGAGGCCCGAATGTGTTAAAAATGATTCGCCTAATCACAGTCTTGTAGGTACAATTTATGTAGGTGATTTGTACGCCTCTGATTTTATATTTAATTCTCATAATACAGTTTGATTCTGATAACTGGAAGTAAATAAACGTAGCATGAAGAAACTAAACACTTGAGGTACTTGTATAAATGTCAAAGCAAATGAAACTACTTATAAACAATTGGAATGTATGGAGGTTTTCCCTCCAAACAACAGCTAACCGCAACTAATAATATTTTTAGAAAAAAATAAGTCGATCGATTACCACAAAAACATAATCGACTTTAACTTAGAGGAAGTAACGTATAAACGAGCGTGATAAATTAAATAAACAAATTTAAAAAAACATTCACTAACATACGGAGGTTTTTTGATGGTATATTGCGGTCGCAGGTACGGGAATCGAACCCACGCGCCTTGGTAATCCTATTAACCGGCCATTGTGGATGGCCAAATAAATAATTTATTTTCAATACCATTCAATTTGTATTTGGATTTGGTCGGTTATTCCCAAGACGCCCGTTATAGTTAGAAATTGTCGTCTCATCATTATGAAAAACTCGAGGGATTAGTCGTTATAATTTATTCACGTCAAAACACGAATGACTTCCAAAAATAGTATATTAATACATTAAAATTCATCACGAAATACCTGTATACTGGTTTAAGTTCTACAAAGTTTCTCATATCAATCATAGTAAAAGCAAATTGTATCAGAAGGTCGAATAAAATGTTTTAGAAACAATAGCCCTTAGAAACCGAAGGGTCTATTCTCCTCACAAGAGCAACAGACCGAATGCCGACTCTCTTTATACGGACTCTATGAAGCTAATTTTGAACTTAACAAGTATTTGTTACACACAATCGTGTAGAGACCTTAAGGATATATTTTGAGTAAACACACTTGACATTGTTCTGTTCTATATTGCGAGACTGTGGTATTGATACTTTATGTTTTAATAATAAATTATTAATTGTGGTATAAGGTTATGGTACTACTAAACTTGAAGTATGTACCTACATAGTCAAGAAATTTCATTAAATAATATAATCTTATCAACTTATAAGTGAACATTAAAACTAATAAATAAGGCTATACTTATAGGTATATCAAGTTAGCTAAGAGTCGCATGCTTTTAGACGAAAAAAAAAACAAATCGTGAGTTATTAGTTTGAAGAGACTAAACTATACGACTAATTGTAATGGGCTTGAATACAGCAATTAATTTTATATCTAGTACTATTACAAGTATAATTGACCGCACTTCCATCACAAAATTCACAAAAAGGGAAAAAATGGAAAATTTATTTGCCTTGTCATTCATTCGGTCAAAACTTGACAATAAACACCCTAACACCAACACGGCTTATTAAACTAGATTAATTCTTCAAGTATCAAGGTGGCTGAGTCGCCGTAGGAGGGTGACGTCGGTATATCACAATAGCCATGCTTTGTTGTATGAATTGCGTTTTTTCACTGAAATCGATCACGGAGTATCCGCCTTGCTCCCCACGCATTAAACTGTATTTATTTACACATTGTTGCTTATAATATGCTTTCTGATCTCCAACTATCGTAATTTGTATACGTTTCGTTTGAGGATTGGTGATTTATTAGTTTTAAATCGGTTTTAGTTAACTATGTTCACTCAAACATTGTCCGAAAGAAATTAGTATTTAGCATTGATACCGTTTGTAATTGCCCTGATATGTTGTGTTTTATATACAATTCAAAATTGTACTATTATAATTGAAAATTGATGTAACATTATTATTGTTACTAGGTAAGTAGGTACCTACTTGAATTTTCCCAGCTAATTTTACAAGAATAAAAAACTGCGTATTAATTTAAAGTCGTGTTTTACAACAAACTTATTGAAAACTATCATCACACCAAACTAGTTCCCAGATCTGTATCATAATTTATTTTCTGTTTGTTTTGACAACAATTTTAGCGTCGGCTTCAAATTGAGATAAATTGCAACCTTCGTAAAGGCCAAGGTATCGAGCGGTACAGCGACGGTATAAATATGTATGAAGAGGCGGTACCGGCGACAACGCTACCAGAGCTCCCGTATTGTCCTCCCGTCATTATGTCTTCAACATCTGAACAGGCGTCTTGCTTTGTCGCTCCTTCCGAATAATTAGACTCGCAATAACGCCCGAACAATACCAAAGTATACATTTCAAAAAAACTCTCAAGTACCAAGGGTCGCTTTGACAGTCAATTTTTGTGATTGTTGCGCTGTTTTCGCTTTTAGAATGTATCGTTGCGTGCATGCCTCCTTTTATTGTTTCGTTTAGGGCTGTGAGAGTCGTGAGAATGAGCTACTTACAGCTGGTTTACATCACGATATTGAACTAATACACAGATTAAAATTTTACCAAACAATTGTTTTTGGACGCCGTGCTTAAGAGACTTAAAAAGCTTCATGTCACTTAAGCTGTGATAATGTTTGAAAATTTCCCAACTACATTTATGTTTGAATAATTTTTTTTTTTCTACGTAATCGTCCAACGAAAAACAGATAAAAAGAAACCCCTCAACAATTTACTTACTAGTCACTAAGTTAATTAAGAGGGGTCCTAACCTAACAGTTTTCGCGACGCTGAATCGCAGTTATTTTATTAACGTTTAGCGATGGTATCGTGGATCGTAACTCATCTGAGACAATCGTATTGGGGTTTATGACACATTAGCCGTCCTCGGGGTGGGTTATCTGTCACCGAGATACTGTCAACTCGTCCCGGGGGACCGCAGCCGTAGGGAGCGAGGGGAATGACGCGAGGCAGGAATTATTTTAAATAACTTTTAATATATTTGAATTAAGAAAGTATTGGATGAAAGAAAAAAGCGTTTGACTATTACCTAATCTGTGCCTTTGCCGTGGAATGGTTCAGTTAAATCTATTAATTTAAATATTTAAAATTATTTGAATTTCGAATCTCGAATTATTTGAAATATTGCCTTATTTTTTCATAATCCCATTTTAAAATATTTTTTCTTTGATTCCATAATTCGCTTATTATAAAATTAAAATTAAAAATGCTTACGTAATTGCAACGTAGCATTTAACTTTTCTTAAACGCTTTTCAGAAAAAGCTTGTTAATTTATGAAGGAAAATAATAGAGTAAGTTATACGAGTATTCTAAGGTCACTTTCAATATACTACATTCACGCGATTGCTGCCCACCTACTTATATTACGTATAAGTAGTAAACTAAATCAAACAAATATGAGGCAAGGGTTAATGTTGCTTTAATTTATCGTCTTATAATTTAAATAATTTTGAACCAATGTTTTATAATTAATTTACTTTATATACATATTTGTAATCGCAACGACTCTTAATTATAGAATCGTATTGCCCTCATAAAGCTCTTTAATCAAATTTGAAAATAATGTTTAAGTATAACCGAATGCGTATTTTTCTCACAAAACGTAACATCAGCATATTGCCCATACAGATAGTCCATCATGTTGGAAAGGTCATCCCATAGTTGATTGGCACGCCGTGTCTGAGATCAATTGAAAGCAATCTAATTATGTGTTTTCTTGCCCGATCGAGTTAAATCATAGCCATCTGGATAGGTGGGCGAAATCTGTCACAGAATGGACAGGAAGCGATAACCTAGATACTTTTCATAGAGTGTTAGAAGGGTGACAAAGTAGAAGGAGATTTTTACTATAGGTAAGGGACACTATAGAATAAAGAATAATTACTACGCACAGAATGGTAATTCTCCGTCCCGCACCAATCCGTATCAGACGCCGACCTCACCCCCTACCCACGGCCATTTAAGGCAGTGCGCGACGTCTCGCTCGCTCTTACACATTAGGCGACACATAGTAAGAATGATATTTCACTTATTTCACCCTAAGGTTGCCTGGCAGAAATTGCTGTTTAGCAATAAGACCGCCTATTGTGCTCATTTTTATTCGTATGGTTATGTTTATGGCACGTTAAGCCGTGGGTCCCGGCTATTAGCCGTGGAAATACCTCCACCAACCCGCAGTGGAGCAACGAGGTGGAGTATGCTCCATACCTCCTCCGGTTGATTGAGGGGAGGCCTGTGTCCAGCAGTGGGACGTATATAGGCTATTTATGTTATGTATGTATGTTTATGTCCTGTGTATATGTCGCTGTGCAATAAAGTGTTATTGATTGATTGACTGATATTTATGTATGGAGTGTCTGGAGTATGACTTTAGACTAGATTAAGCATTATGCAGCTTGTAATACAGTCCGCAGGCATTGCATGCGGGCTCCCCGCTTTGGTTGTCTCTCTCGTACCTACGCATTAAGTGGCACACGGTAATAATGTAATTTTTGTATGGATTGTCCAGGGTGTGAGTTTATGCTCAAAATAATCAACTTACATTATGCAGCTTGTAATACAGTCCGCAGGCGTTGCATACAAGCTCCCCGCTTTGGTTGTGTCTCTCTCGCACTTACGTATTAACCAGCACACGGTAATAATGTAATTTTTGTATGGACTGTCCGGGGTGTGAGTTTAGGCTCAAAATAATCAACTTACATTATGCAGCTTGTAATACAGTCCGCAGGCGTTGCAGACGGGCTCCCCGTTCTGGTTCCGTCTCCACAGCGTCGTGGTGGTGGTCTTGCAGTTGGCACACGAGGTGCCTGCCCGCCGCGCCGCGCTCTGTAGCGACTGTAACAATACACACACGTTACATTAATACTTGCAGACCATCATGATGAAGGCACCACGCGTCAAAGAGGTTGCACGATAGTGAGGCTTTTTGTGCACGCGCTAGTCTTCTCCACCATCTCTCTTCTATCGTGTGGGTTGTGAGGTGGATTACCAACCTCAGCAACCCTGGTGTCAGGGTAACAGCACCATCATGTAACAGGATTCACAGTAAAACGTAGTGAAATATAATTTTGTTTGGTGTTTGGGTCTAGCCAAGTATCAAAAAGGATATTGCTACAAATCGTTTATAACCCATGCGAATGAACTAAATGTAAGCACACGACTATATCCCAATTAGGGTAGTTAGAGGTACATCCATCTCAAGTTCTCGAAGAGGAGCTCGATGGCGCAGCGGTAAACGCGCTCGGTCCGCGATTGTTGAAGTAAAGCAACTTTCGCAGAGGCCGGTCATAGGATGGGTGACCACAAAAAAAAAAGTTTTCATCTCGAGCTCCTCCGTGCTTCGGAAGGCACGTTAAGCCGTTGGTCCCGGCTGCATTAGCAGTCGTTAATAACCACCAATCCGCACTGGGCCCGCGTGGTGGTTTAAGGCCCGATCTCCCTATCCATCCATAGGGAAGGCCCGTGCCCCAGCAGTGGGGACGTTTATGGGCTGATGATGATGATCCATCTCAAGTTCACGTCACCGAGCTTTCTGTTAGACCAACGTTGTAGGTGAGCCATATCGCCGTTTATAAGTAATTGTCGAGCCACCTGTGTTAGTTATCGAACTAAACACCTTGTGTCAAAGTGGAAAACACACTATATAAAGAATTCAAAAAAGTTGTTAACCCCACAAAATATATAGATAGGTAACTAAATCAAAGCGCAAGGTGTTTTGAAAAAATAAGTAATATTATACTTACATACCTGTCCTGACTGTCCTTTGTTTGGTAAGGACTTTTCAGGCTTGAATCACCTGATTGTCCGAAAAAGTAAGATGATTCCGTGCTTCGAAGGGCACGTTAAGCCGTTGGTCCCGGCTATTAGCCGTAAAAACACCTCCACCAACCCGCAGTGGAGCAGCGTGGTGGAGTATGCTCCATACCCCCTCCGGTTGATTGAGGGGAGGCCTGTGCCCAGCAGTGGGACGTATATAGGCAGTTTATGTTTATGTTATGTTATACTTACATAAATCATACCTACCTAAATACTTTATGAAGAAACCTTGTTCTAGTAGTTAACATAACACCAACAAGACAATTGCAAATAATACTTTCATAACCATAACATAACATAATATAAACAGCCTATACACGTGCCACTGCTGGGCACAAGCCTCCTCTCAATCAACCAGAAGTGGTGTAGAGCATACTCCACCACGCTGCTGCACTGCGGGTTAGTGGACACACACCATTTTACGGCTAATGTCCTTAGCAAACAAAGGACAGTCTCACAAAGTGATTTCGACAAAGTCTCCATCGGGAATCGAACCCAGACCTCCGTATCGTGAGCCTAAAGCCCTAGACCACCGAGTCAGTTTGTGGAAATAAATAAATATACTAAACCCATATATTTTCCTTCCTTTCTGCAAAACATGCATCGGTATGTAAAACCATAACATGTTTGCAACGAGCATTATTGATGATAGCATTTTAGTATTTAACGAGGAAAGGGTACTATTGCTTGCTAAAATTATTATAGTACATGAGTTTTACTCTCTGCCATAAATACAAGTGCATTTACACCTGCTGCACCATGGGGTAAATGCCATTAGTGCGTCATAAAGCAGACCCATCAAACAGGCCCCAGGCAAAACGGCTTGCACCAAATTCAATATAGGAAAATGCAAAAACACTACAGCCCCACTTTAAATATATCCGTTGGAACCTTCGGCGAAAGTCAAATGAATGGAGCGGCTTGCACTTAATTTGTAATAAAAAATAATGAGTCAAATTGGCAATTTAATCAAATAAACTACCTATCCAGTATAATGTCCAGTAAATTATACCTAATTAATAATCCTTGTAGAGTTAAACGATAATAATTTTATTAGATCTAACTCATGTTTTGTATTAGGTACTGGTACCTATTATTATCACTATCACGCAGTTAAATTATTTAAATAAATAGTACAACTTTAGTCAGAAATAAAGTACTTGTAATTAAGAATTATTGTACAAATTTGCGCATAGACAGGTATGTAATGTAGAGAGCGACTGAATAAAAGTGTGATATTAATTTACACGTTGTGTACACAAACATTTGCATGCACACCCTGTCCATGCATTTGACTTTGTTCATATATTAAAACAATCAACATAAAACATGACAAAATCGAGTCGCAAAACGACACAGACAAAAAGCGACCACTCGAAATGAGTCGAGTCGATTCGGAAAGCGAGGTAGCTATCGGCCTCTTACGCACCTGCCCATTACTACCCGTCAATCAAACAAAAAATATCCACGGCATGCGGTGGCCGTTTTATACAGTCCACAAAAGTGCCTCACTCAATTAAAAATGCATTCATCCTAAAACCGACACGAGAAATAAAACGAGCCGCGCAATCCGACTTATAATAAATCCATTAATTTGTCATGTCATTTGCCGGACAAAAAGTATCGAGGTCGTAAAACACGAGAGCCAACTATTCGGAACATTCGGTCCCGTCTCGGTAACTATGAGGACTGGTCGCAGATATCGTGGTGTATTGTCCGGTTTAATATAAGTGAGTGCCGTCTTGAGGCGAACAACCGCGCTTAAAAGGGGTTTTAACTAAATGGATTCTTTGAAAGAACCGTTATAAAATAAAAGTGGACTGAGGCTTCTCTGGTAGTAATTAGAAGAGTACAAAAAGAGTGCAGCAGCTTAAGAAATTTTCAACTTAATTAACTTAATATGTTGATTAAAGCCACTGTGTAAGATTGTCATACAATCGGTTGACAACGTTCACAAAGACCAACTTTTAATAAGCCATCCTGAACCATCATAACCGCTACAGCTACCTAATCCCATGGAATGAATCCTAGCACTAATGCAGCTTAGCCACAAATAGCAATCGGACTAACAGGCTGTCGTATAGGCATTACGCTAATTCGACGTCGCTTTGTGAGCTGCAGTACCAATGGCAGCAGGCTATTGGACGGATAAATACGAGGTGGTCGACCGCCATGTCATGTTAGTCTCGTCATATTATTGGCTGCTTTCAATATTTATGACATGACAATAAGATCACTTAAGTATTTAGTACTGCACTATACCTGTTTAACCTAACTGTATTGTTGAAGTATTTGTAGTAGGCAATACTAAAAGGAAAATACAGACAGTGTACTTATATAAACTGCTAAATTTAGAATGTACAGAGTAAAACAATATAACAGTGTATAGCTATCTTGCTATATATACGCAGCTATGAAGCTAGTGTATCGAGTTTCGGTTAAAAGAAAGTATCAAACAAACAACCAAAGCTAGTCACAAGGTGCCCGTGTGACAAGTAGCAACAAAGTGTAAAATTACAAACATCATCTGAAAATACATATTTTATGAAAGTACGTTTCAGTACCTAGTGGGTACTCAAACCAGAATACTGACCACAAAAGCTAGATGCAATAAAACGTTGTCCGACTGGACAGTTCAAAAATTAACCGCTGCATTTTACGACTCAATTACGCGAAACCGATTTTATAATCTGCAGATAAGATTTCTCATCAAGTTATAACGGGAGCGTGCGGGGCTGCGGACCCAGGGGACCACCGAAATCAGAGGGCAGTAAGCCGCTCAGACGCCACCGGAGGGGAGGTTTTATTTCCCTCGAAAAACGGCTGTTTACTCGTAATTTTATGAGCGAATTACTTTCGCTCCTCAAACGCTGAAATGGCTGGAAAGACCCATAAAATTTATAGCTAGGATTATTTTTTATTTGGGTCATTCTTTATTGGAGTCAGCCTAGGACGGCATCCCGAAAACTCTTTTACGATATAAGACATACAATAAAATTTCGAGTATGCCACTTGTCCTATCCGATTCCTAGAGAGTTTTATTAATTGTTAAACCCATTTCACTGTCAACGACATTCCCGATCGATAGCGTGCAGGCTAAAAAACGAGTATCAAAACGGGAAACATGCCGACAAAGATAAAAAGCAGTACACAAACAAATAGACGAAATTCAGTGTTATTGTGATGGTGGTACTTTGATTTTCAGTGTAGTGTAAACTCAAAGAGCATGCGCCGTGATGACATCAAGGGCTGCTTTGTGCCGTGACAGGAACAAAAACAAGTCTTTGTTGTTATGTTGAACTGAACAAGCGATTATAATAGAACCATACTGACCGAATAAGTGGACAGTTTACGTAAGATTGCCTCCTTTAAACTCCATTCCAACTGTCAACATAATATAAAAAACCTCTCTTTGTATTTCCTTGGATCGAAAAGAAAATCCATGCTAATTAGATAAAGCTCACATGTATTGTATTTGCTTGGCTCAATAAACATTATAATGGCTCGCCAACTCGTTACAACGGGAGCAAAAAGAGATTAGAAAACAATAGCACAATGTGCTAATAAACCGATGTTCATCCAGTTAATTATCGGCAACGAACACACCAGACGGATTATCTCGCATCACTTCGCAGCATCGGCTAATTCAATAAACCACCCACATTAAAAACATATTTCCATAAAGCGCGGCCCTCCCGCGATCCAATCAGCCTTATCTCCCCCGACCCTCCGAACACCTCCTAATCAAATCAAATCGCAGCCTCCATCTTCCCTAATCTATTCGCCTATCTACGCTCAAACATAAAATTATATTACAAAAAGGGATGGTCGTACCTACATCTACAACCCCTCATATATTTGCAAACACAAGCGAAATTTAACCTCCGGAAACAACCCTCTATGGGTATACGTACATAACTTTGTAGCCGGAAAATACAAACGTAGCACGCACACTCGCACGCGTCCAGTGGCGTCGCGCGCGTCACGACGCCGCGCACACCACGCCGCGCGCCTATCAGCATATCTACGCCATCTAGATCCCACTACGAGAACCCCCGAGGGGGAGGCAATCCATTTACTAGACCTGTCTCAGCACTGAATTTTCCCTCTTATCCGTGTAAGGTTAGAGATGACAATCGCGCGGCAAAAGCGCTGTTTTTAAAGGTTTACACGGCCCCTAGCAGTGAAAGCGCGGAATCGATGTAGCCTTTACCCCTCGCCCCGCACCGGTTTTTCCGGCGCTCCGTCCTTATCTGACCGAAGCGATTAGATAAAGAGAGATAGAGCGTGAAAATAAAGATTTTCATCGTGTTCACTCACACCACGCTAGTTTCAGCGGTGATATAGCTCGCAGTGTACGTGTGTTGAAGCGGAGGGCTCTTGGAATAGAGCAAGGGTCGACAAAACTTTGATGTAGTGGGTAGCCTCCTTTGAAACCGTTATCGTGGTTTATTTATTCATAATGTCCACATGTAGGTAGGTACTTCTATAGTACACAAGACAGTTAGGTAAACACAGTTTCAATACAAAGTGGTTCTTTTTAGAAAATATTGCCAAGTAATCCTTTTCCATGGGGACCAAAGTTATGAACTACTACGAATAAGACGCTATAATAATGAAGCAAAGATGAATAAATGTGTAAACAAAAGAATTTCACGTGCACATAATTTTATGTGCACAACATCTCGTTTACGGATCGTGTATCGCTTCAACTTTATCGAAGCTCTCGCGGGGTATTCTCAAAGCGATCGTAAAATAAACCCGGAGGTCGTAATTTTTTAAATTTTCACACGAAGATGCAGCGCCCCCGCCCGCGCCGCCCCCTGCCTCCCATTGGCCGCGCCGCGGAAGCCATGTTGGGAAATTCGCTTAACGATTTATTTGTGTGCGGATCGTACTGTCGGTCAGCGTACGCCTCGATTAGCGTGTAACATGAACAAATAATGCGACCCTTAGGCAAATGCCAACCATTCGTGACGGACCCGTCTTAAAATATCTCCCAATTTGTTAACCCAAAAGCCGGGTGAAAGTCACTACTACAAAGAACACCTCCAAATAGGTTCAAAACGCTTACTATGTAAATAGACAGGAACTTGACAGCAAGAGCGTTATTGTCCATTCGATTTCTTTTCTACGAGCCGTCGAAATTTTCGGACCATTAGGATAACAAAGCGGCGCGGTTGCCCAATAGAAGCAGCCGATGCAACCGAAGCTATCGAAGTATCGGGCGATAGAGCGATACGGATCGAGATTGACACATCAAACCGTCTCGCACGAGATTAGATCGTGTTCTCGTAATCGACGCCGACGACGCACGACCCGCGGCCATCCAACTGCCAAACTCTTCCACCGCTAATAAAAAGACGGCCCAAGAATGCCGCTCGTATCCCAAAAGCTCCTCCCAACTACATCTATCATGAATATTGACAAGCTGCCTTTTTAACTCAATATTACACAGTCATTAAACGACGGAAAGTAGGTACTTTGGTAAGATTGATTATTATGTTATATATGATATAAGAATCCTACATCTAAAATTATGCTCTAGAGTTAGGAGCCTAGATTGAATATTTTTAAACTGTTCTTTTCATTCAGGAATTTGTCTTATCTCTCATGCATCAAACTTCATCAAAAACCAGGATACTAGTCTATCTTCCACACATGGTCCCTTTGTATGAAACTGTTATAAAACATACGATTTGGTATCTAGTAAGCCTGTTTGTAGAAGAAGAAATATAAGATAATAGTTGTCTGTATATCAAAAATCCCAAGCGTAAAAAAATAAAAGGGAAGTGTCGACTTAGTTTGCTCTATAAAAAATCGTATGCAAACACAAAGAGCGCGAACGTTAGATAATCTAAGAATGAACAATAGGTTATCAGATCGACCATAGCATTCTTTACTTTACACTTTATGAAAAAAGATATTTAAATACATCCTAGTTTCTCCTCAATACAAATCTCACGATATTCAGTGAGAGCATCAATTAGTTGTTACGGACGTTGATGGATGGCGCCACTGTATCGCATAAAAGAAAAGCGAGTCAGATTTAACAATCTTGCACGGAATTTCCTTAATATTTTATTCATGTTAAAGTATATTTTTACTTTTAATGTTTTATCGATTATATATAGAACACAGTTTGGGTCTTTTTATGGGCTCAAAGGAGGTTCTTTGAACCCTTTGAGTAGGTAGGTACCTACCAACAAAAACTTTGATAAAGGCTCCACTGTAATACCAAGAATGTGCTGATAGAATATCTAGGTACCTACCTAGTTAAAAATAATTCAGAAAACTTTCTTTCCGTGTACTTAGGTGCATCCTGACTTAAAGCAAAAGCATAAACTATGTAAATAAGGAAGATAATTATAATTCTGCTACAACTACAAATGTAAAAATAAAGGAATTTGCGCAAAGAAGATTGATCTATAAGACGAGTGCGCGCGCGATGCATGTCGCATGCATCATTGTGGACAGGACACTGCGAAGGTCCCATAGATCATAGCTAAGTAATCTGTTTATGCGAATATCTTAAGTGACGCACGTGATAGAAGCATCTATAGCATTCCAATGCTAAAATAGATTTTTTATTAACAGATGCATAACTTTGAATTTTGATTTAGAAGATTAGATGTAATATAAGTAATATAAGTTTCATAATAAGTATTTAGTAATCCGTTTACTCGTATCAAATTAAGTAACTAAATAAAGCTACCTAATAATATAGGGAAAGAAGATGTAAGCGGTGGTCTCATTAAAATCAGTTTAGAGAATCAGAAGTGACGTAGAAAATAATGTACCAAACCTAAATACTGAACAGGTGCAGCGACCAGCTTGCAGTCACGTCTTTAAATACAGCTTTAAATTACGAGAACGTGGCAGGAGTTCGGTAAAATTACAAAGTAACTCGAAATTATGTTCCGGAGGCGACTAAACGTTGGTAATTCTGGGCTGGATCGCTTCTTATAACGTGTGAATTTGCATTGAATGGCGAAGGACACTGCGGACGATTCCATGTGGAAGCCGGTGGCGACACACGCGGCGATACCTACACTGTGTCGCACGTGTCACGGGACCAGCCGCACACCGTGCTCAACACACTGTTTGTTGGAAAAACAAAGCATTTTAAAGCACATTTGGTGGGCTTCACGGCTTTGCAGTGTAAAGTTTGATTTAGCACGATGCGATTCGTGTCGTGTGTTTTGCTGCTATTATTTTTGGCATCGGATACCGGTCAGTCTAACATCGTATTTCTCACATTCAAAAGTCACCACACATTCAACCCACCTTTGGTTTTTCGTTATCGTTATTTTCACTAAACGTAATGTACTGTGGAGTCGCCTCTATAGAGCTTATACAGTACGTTTGCAAGTGATAATCGCGTCAAATGAGGCAACTAACGACACTGGACACGAAACAGCGATTGTAGTTCTTATATAATTAATCAAACATCACAGGTGCAATGCAAGCAACGCCGCGGGGCGAACAAAGCGTTCGGGGAAGTCGTAAATACGATGGCACCTGCCTCATGCCGTCACTTAATATGCAATTGTATCTTTTGATTCCCATTTGTATTGAAATTAACTTTAAACTATTCCTGAATGAATTGTTCGGAACTGTCCTACATTTACTCGTAATTACATTTATGTCACAGTAAAAGTAATAACGATTAGTTCTAAAGAAATAAGTTCCTACACAATAATAAATATTTTAATGACATTTTAATTTGTAAGTAGGTACCTAAAACATCATACTGAAATGGTTTAAGTAGGTACATTACATAAATGTAGAGGAGAAATAAACTGATAGAAGGATGTAAACATCTTTATCATTCCTCCACGAATCCCTTGACAGCGCGAGTCGAGTCCGGCAATTATTATATTATTGAGGCAATCAATAATTTCTAGATTTTCCCAGAGTCCTGCGAAGGTAACGCACACACTCGCTAGATGGTACCGGAGATGGTCAGGAGTGCGAAGCTCCGGGGTCGGGGGTCAGTTCGCACAGTTTACCACCGCGTCATATTTATAATTACCGCGGGCAAGCCAGCCGGCTAGCGGGGCGCCACGTAAGCTATGGCTGTTGCTTTAGACACTGGTATGAAATAAATTAAAAGTAATACTAAATAAGAATAAATATATGTTCACCCCTTTTTCAGAAAGGGCATCGGACAATATTTAAGAATTAATGAGACCAAGTATGTGGCTAGATCTAGTTAGCCAAATGTCAGATTAGATCAATATAGAACAGGATACAAATTAGGTGTGCAAGTCATTTAGATAAAGAATAGGTTTACAGTTGGATGTGAGGCCGAGTGGGCTCATTGTCCTGCGTGAGCCGTGGTGTCTGATCGCCGGCGCAGTCTGCGCGCCGAGCTGCGCGCGCGTCGATAAATCAAAATTTTAAATCACCGGTGGGCGTGCCGGCCGCTCGCCCCGCGCCGAATAAAATGAATTAAAAATAAAACAGCGCGAGGGGGCCGCGACCGCGCGCCCTGAGAAAATTTAAACATATTTCGCTTTAGTTTTTTTAATTAATACCTTGTTAAAATTTAATATTGAGGGCGCATGCGTTATTACAATGGGTGTGCGCGAGATTTTAACTCGCTTTCGGTAACTTATTGAGGCTTCGCGGGACCCTTTAATTGGATCATTTTTTTAACGAGAAATGATAAGCTCCGATGAAGGGTGAAACGATATCATTAAATGGACCTTTCTTTCTCGCAAATTAATTGCAACGATTTTGCATAAATGGTTATTTTGATGATGTTTTATAAAGGTTGGCTATGGAATGTGAGCGTGGAATTCTTTGGTTGGGATCTCGTGTGAGCCGTTGTCAGTAGACAAGCATTAGACACAGATACTATGAATGTCGGACGTGTATCTAATGGTGGCCGGATAAAAAAACCCCGTCATGTCGACTGTCAGAGAAGTAGCAGCCATCATCTCACGGTGACGGGTACATGTACTTCACTAATTAAAAGATAATTAATGTTTTATAAACAGTCGGTGGAACAAACAGGTAAAAAGAAAAGGATAATTTAAGTACTTCCTGAATTCACTGTTCAGCTAAAATTATACTAGGTAAGTCAAATTAAGGTTGTCTAACAACAAGTATTATTTTTAAGCGTTCATTTTTAATACGGAATTACAATTGCAACACAACAGTTCCTATACCTACTTGAGAAAAAACTGCAAAAAAATTGCAAAAAGTTACAGCCAAGCCAAAACCTCTCTAGAGTCATGAGAGTCAGTCTAGACTCGTGCCAAAGAACGTATTTAGGCAACTTCCTCGTTTCAACAGTAGACCGCAAAGGTCAGAATCCACATCTGCTATAAGTACACATATATTATATTAAACTGTGTCTGTCAGACAGTAGTCAGAATACACGCGTCGCTTCCCTGACAGCCTTCATAAGAACAGACATAATGTTGAGTAGCGGTGCGTTTTTAATCGTTCCATGCTCATATGACCGCCCGCAAAGAGGCATCGAACTTGATGGAATATTAGTTGTTTAGATCAACTTTCTTTTGAGCTTCCCGACTTAAAACAATCAAGCGAAGGCAGGTTTAAAAAAGCTAAACGGTTACGTTTTTGCACGCATTTCAGCTTTACTATGTATACGCCATTACTATATATACGAATATTATCTACTCTCTCTACATATTAACTACTTGGCCGGACAAATGGGGGGCGCTGAAGGGCACAGCATAAATATTTAAGACTACAAGCCAGGGGGGTCCAGTAGGACGCGTACCGTTCAGAGTAATTATGTATGTAATAATAATTTGGATTATTCATACGCCAACTCTCATCATAACATGATGTAGGTACTTAAAGCTTGCAAAATAGAGGATACAATATGTATTGTGCAACCTCCATATGTGTCTATATTACTATGTAACTTACACGTGTGTAAACTCCATTTTTTCCAGTAATAAAAAACACATCATTCGCCTTTTAATTCACTTTTCTTAACATCGTTTATCTTTTTTTTAATGTTTACGCGAAACAATGACACAAATAATGTTTTAACACCATACAAAAGTGCTAATTGGCATTCTAAAATACATTTATAGCTAAAAAAGTACAATAATATTGGACAGAAGTTGTTAACGACACCACTACTTTGCAGAAAACGTTCTAGATAATTCGCTTTTATTGTTCTATAATTTACAATCAATTCTATGTAAAACGGTTCAGTCGATTGTTCGTAGCAGGTGTCCCATAGGTCGGGCGAGGTGGATGGCATTTTGTTTTATCACTCGTGGTTACAAGCTTATGCAATAAAATGTACGGAGGTTCATAAGCAACGGATTAGTGTTAGAACTTATGACAGGCAGCCGTTAGAAACGCGGATAGTACGATTCAGCGCAAATAACAAATAGATAAGTAAATAAGAGCTATTTTAAGTTAGTGCATAATACACAAAAAGTGCAATAAACTTGTTAAACTGCAATATTCAAAAGAAATAAATATGTGAACATGAACTATTAAAACGATCAGTATCTTTATATACCACATTATTTATTACACATATTATCTAATCACCTGTTCATATACTTTTGTTTAACCCTTTCATGGACAGAGGCTTTGATGGTTCATAATAGGTAGTATGAGAGTATGACAACTTGGAATCGGAACGTCGTTAGAAGTTCTGTCCTTTAAAGTGTTAACAACCGCATTATTCATACCGCGAATTCGCAGATTGAACATAATTTAGTTGACATGTATAAACGAAATCTCAAATATTATGCAAATAAGAAAACATTTTAATTACATTATTGTTCTTTAGAACAATGCTCAAACATTTCTCAAAATAATCCACACGAAAATTTAATGGGTATTAACGCTGCTGTTCTCTGAAGAATTGCAATTTTATACCAAGCATTGTGTAATTGGACCGGTTAGTGTAACATTATTTTGCTGTGAAAAAAGTGGACAAACTAGAGTTACTATATTGCTTACCAATTCAATTAATTACTTGCACATCGAGCCTTAAGCGACCGTGAAATGACATTCAGTGCTAAGAGTTAAGGACGGCTTTTTCTTCAGAATATATTTTTTTCTGTTATCGTATGTGACACAGCAACCTTCACTCATTAGAGTTCGCTTCGCTGTTTTTGCTCTTAATTGACTATGAAGGATGAGGTGTTCACTATAGCTGTAGCGTTGCATGTGCTTCAATCTATTCATAAACTTTTATATGTGAATGGCGGAATATATCAGTCTTAATTGTACAATAATTGCGATTGTATTCTTTACAAACGGTTATTGCGCTTTTATGACCGGTGTAATTCTTAGATTCATTCAACGGGATCGCCAATTAGAAATGGTAATACAATACCTACTCCGATATTCAGAATTATAGAGGAAGTTGTAAATATATAATATCTAGCGGTTACATTGTGTAGCACTGAAGGTTATTTCAATAACTTTTTCAATTTAAAAACACGTAATAATGTTCTCACGTTGCCATTCTATCAAACGTGATGAACGTATTATAAACAGGGAACCTATCCCTTTATATGTATTTCATATACTTATGGTCACTAACTAAAAGATGATTGTACATTTTGGACTCTACTACCCCTATTAAGTGTTATAAGTACCCTTTAAGTATGTACAATCAAAGAGCAAAAGATCAGTCACTGAGCCCAGCGAATTATTTGTAAACAGGGGTGAAATTATAAACCATTAGTTGTCATAATTATAAAATGTATGTTTTTGTAGGTGACATGTAACCAGGAGATCTTAAGTTCAAGTAGTTAATTTATTACTTTGCAAGAATCTGAATGGACTTTCGCAGCTTATCGTACGTAGAGATAATGCTCTTCACTAATGTTAGAGCCGTAATACAACTCGCCACACGGCAGCTTCAATTCACATTTCGAGAGCTCAAAATCAACATTTTTCAATTAACAATCGTAAGTCACAGATTGACGTTCCAAAACAAATCCCGGGATGCTCAAACAAGGGTGGGCCGATCCAGTTAACAATACGGATTAATTATCGACTAAAATCGAGTCAAATATACCTGTCACCGCCGCACGACGTCGCGGGCCAATTTATTTGGGCTCCGAACAATGGTAAATGCGGTAAACACAATGCCGAACCTCGCAAAATGAGCAAAGTGAGCAAAATGAGTAAAGTGAACAAAATGAGTAAAGTGAGCCAAAGTGGAGCGCTCGCCGGCGGCAATGCTCGTACGTACTCTGAGTTATGAGCGCACTTACTGATGTATTTTCAATAACGATTATAATAGAGACAATAAATACGCGGTCCTACATGTTCGTAGGGTACTTAGAAAAAGTATGCGTAATATGGTGTTATGAGAATTGTACTCACTTGATTAAAAGTTCCTTGCTTACAAACAGAAATAGTGTTTAGTATAGCACTAATAGTTATAAGATTGTGGCAATAATACGTAGGTACATGCATTTCATCATATTTTATATAAAGTACCTACACCAACACTACAAGTAAGAATTAGGTTTCTCGAGTTCAATCTATACCGATAGAGTTAAGCTAATTACTAATGTTATGTTATGTAATTACCAGAATCTAGCAATCAGACTTTGGCAAAAAGAGAAGTCATCTAAAAAGAAAAACAAATTATCAATGTTCTAGTTGCCACTGAAAAAAAAAATAATCCCATTGTAAATTAAAGTTTGGCAGTATCTGAAGGCAGTGTGGTAGGCTGAGGATGGTATGTAAATTGGCAGGGCTGCGGACAACGCAGTGCGCACGCGCGGGTGACGCGCGGACCACCGCGGCGGTGGCAGCCCTGATTCACGGCACCACTATATAGGGTTGACAATAAACCTAACAAATATTTTTGATTTTAGGGACGGTGTTATCTTTTTAAACGCAAATGTAAGCGAGAGATGACTCGGAACCGGCACCCCTACAAATATAGGAGGTGAGGTGAGCCAGAAAGAAGAGAAGGAAGTTATCTTCTTCAATTTCTTAAAAATTAAGTTAAGTATTTCATTAATTCCTTTGCTTTTTCTGCATTTTCAAATGTCAATTAAAATGACTCTACATTCAATTACAATTTTGGTTATGATGAATAAATAGGTAAGTAAGGTGAAATTTAATCCTATTGGGACTTTCAGTCCATATCATATCTACCTTTCGTATTTGAACGTATTGCAGGCTCTGCCAACCCCCTTGGCGATACATTCGTGATGCTGTGTTACGTTATGTTGTTATAAATGGTGTAGTTAAGAATGCTTAAAAAGTTATTTAAATGAAGATAAGTATCACTTGTTGAGCCAGCCCTGCGAGTCGTCGGCGACAACCGTAGCATTGTTAGAGGCCGCCCTCAGCCCTGAATAAATACATTCATATTGCCACTCTAAATATCGCCGATCGATTCTCTGCGATGCCGACTTGAGCAAAAAACTGCTATATCGCTGTATAAGTATTGCTAATACAAACAGGTACAACGCTCTGTGTTGATACAAGAAAAAGTATTTTATAGTTACCGTGCAATCTTATAAATTGAATTAAAAAGAGTTTAGAACACAGGTTCGAAAAACCTAAGAAGTTAACTTAAAAGTTTTAACAAAATATCCTTTAAAATACCCTCAAAGTATGCTACCCCTTTTCACGTCAAGAAAGGTGCGAATCTAGATCGTTAACACTAACAACTTATTCACAGGACCTCCTTGGTTTAATCGCGCAAAATCACAGCGAGCAGCGCGCCAAAATGCGCAGAAAATGGAAAAAACATGGCGCTAACCCGCGAAACTGTATGTATTTAAACGCCGAACTCGAGATTCCGATTCTCAAAAAAGCGGCCAGTATTCGGTCATTTAAATTTTTCCAAAACGTGAACACAATGGAACAGATTCAGAAGGTATCTTTGCTTTTATATTATTTTTAATTTTATAAATTTAAAAAAGGAATTCGGTTCGGCAAGGCCTGTCACATCATTCCAGCGCTACTAAGTGACGCCGGACGCACGTCAGTCCTCGGATATGTTTTATTTTCATACGAATCGAACGGACTCGTCTCGTTTTTTGTTATCATAGTTGTTGTTACCGAACTCAACCGCACGTTTAGTTATAATTATTTATTAGGTGCTAGCTGTGCCGTGTTAGGGTGAACAGGTACATCTGAAAATTCATCAGTTTTTTAAAATTCAAGTTAATTTCGATCGTTGCAAAATTTATTAATTTTATTATACGCTTTATGCACAAAACGTGAATGAAATAAATTTGTTGATGCGTTAGACCATTTTAGTTTTGCCCCAGTTATACCATAACCGTAGTAGTGCTGAGCTTTGTAAAGGAGCACACACACTACAAAGTCTAGTCTTGCCGCCGACTCGCGATTGACGCGCGTCCACATGACGCTAAAAGGTCTATTGTATACGAAACGCTCGTTACGGCTCTCGTCCGACCGGTCTTTAACACGCTCGGACAATGTGATCACTCTATACATAGTAGTCGTTTATCTTTCCAGCCGGTAAGAACAACGCCAGTATCAGAGATTAGCTACTACACCTGTTTTGATGCTATTAATTTCGTATTGGGAATATTTTATGATTATTAATACTGTATTTTGATAAATGAGACCGGAGACCGACTTGTCTCTACAATAGATTAATAATTGAGGAGTTATATTGTAATAAATTCAGGTTAATACTGTTTATTCATTTTTGTTCGTGACTCCTGTATACAGAGAGTAATGGACTTGACAAAATGTTTCTTTTATAAAAAGCTTGCCACAAGTACCTAAGTGTCGTTCTCACTAGGATTTATTACTTGTATCTCTGAATAAATAGGTATACAAAACTGTTTTAAAATTCCCTAGTTTGTAGAAGATGTAAAAATTTTAGAGTTCGTGTAGTTATGTTAATGTGAGTCTCATTAAACATTTCGCGTAGGTAAATATTGTCGCGGCGGATAAGGCTATCGGTGCGATGCGTGATCTCGCGTCGCGGATAATATCGAATTGCGTCAATTACGCGACTGATGCGCGATCGCGCGATACATACCAATGTATTGTGTGCAACTACCTTTATTTTTTTATTTTTATGAACAAGTTTTGCTCACGCGTGGACGCGTCTTTGCAATTTTACGGTAACATTACTTATTTATGTTACATAACTTTATACAGTTTTTTTTCAATAAAGTTTTGCTCTGAATCGTAGTAATTAAATACTTACTTAATATAATACTAGAAGAGATATAAAACCAAACAAAAGCTAAATGTAGATAAGTATTTATGTCACAAAGGCAAGTCATGCAAATCGACATTAATAAATCAAATAAACTGGCTAGCGTAAAACTATTTCTAAACGAACTTGAACTGGCATTACCGATTCATGAGTCAGTATCATTCACATTGAAACTCCAATAGGATAACCAAGGTCCAATTGGCTAGTTAGATTTAACTAAAGGTTCGCGATACGGAAGTGACCGGGAGTCAAACCCGCGCTACTGCCGTGTACCGGGCGCGCGTGGGTCGGCTACACTACACCATTGACAAAATAACGTCTAGCCTACCTACTAAGCTAAACGTACCGTTAAATAGGAACCACACGCTCTCTCGAAAGTATTCACAAAGGAGAGGTGGAGTTTGCGCAAATTGGACTAAAAATTTATGTGCGAAAGTGTCTTCACCGTTCGAAAGTAGCTAGCGTACATGAGGAGAAAAATGATTAAGACAGAATTCAATAGCTCTCGCTACGGTAAGTTAAAGAAAAAAATAAGCCGACGACAGTCGATAGAGGCGCGATGATAAATGATCGCGAGCCGCACTAGTGACCGCTCATGTGTAAATGCCAACTCGAACGTTGCATTTGAATAAAATCGGTATGCAAACGCCCCGATATCCCGGGGCATATGTTCCCGGTATCAATTATTACGAATAGCTGATTAAATATGCTTATAACAGTGTGGCGGTAGTGCGGGAGTCGCGTCATTAGTCAGGGAGACACCGCGGCCGAAACCAACAATTTGAGCGCGCCGCGGCTAAATTGCGGGCTGCCACCTCGCACCGCTCCTTTTATTTATTTGTATTTATAAAGCATTCGCGTCCTAATTACATCGGCGAGTAGCGAGTACCCGTGATTGTTGTACACTTGTACAGCTTTCGGAACAGTTGGCCGCGCTGACGGGTTAATGACAGCCCGCGCTTCCTCTATGTTAATTGTCGAGAGGAAGTCCATAGCGCGAGCGCATCGCATTATTTATTAGATCGACTTTTGGTCGTATTTTATTGCGTCATGTTCGGTAGCGAGCCACTTACCCGTCTGTCAGTCTCGCCGGGGCTTAGTCCAGATTATAACGTAATACGGTAGTTTGCTTGTCTCTAATGCTGCTCGGACGATTGCTTAATGTCTTTAATTGCTGAGGTTGGGATCCATAAAAAACAAATCGAGACACTTATGTGTATTCGACATGTATGCGACGAGTTGAGCAAGCGTGCAAAAAGGTTCTAATTTGTTTTTTACCTGATCAAAACTAGTCTTAGCCTGCATCAAGTTGAGCGGTACGTAAAAATATAGAAGTGTTGATTGCACGTGAACTTGAATCGAGAAGATTGCCGGCGCAATTCCGAGCTGTGCAATTTAAGGCTTTAAATCAAGGAGAGCGTCCGCACAGTTGGCACTACAGCTACCGATAAATAACAGCACGCCGTGCGAAACGATTAGTGTAACAAGGGAATGTTTCATTTTGAAGTGCAGAGGGGCTGATTTTATTGAGTTATTTGCCAGAAAACATTTATATTCGTTACCTACTATGAAACAAAACACTAAAATTTTGCGACCAGTACGCGTTTACAAGGGTTAAGAATGTTTAGTGAGGTAACTGCCGTGAATAGGAGCACGTCCCGGGCGAGCAATCGATTCTCCCCGCCTCGCCGCGTGAAATCGAGCGCGCGCTCTCATTTCGAATCGATCGCCGTTTACTCGGCCGCCTGATTCGATTAGCGCCCGCCTCTAAATTTATACAAGCCTTTATTCTATTAAAGGAAGCTCCCGCCACTCAATATTTGAAGTATCACACGCTTATTAGACACACCAATGAAGCTAATCAAACCGCCCGGCTTCTAAGAAAGTAGCAACCGAACAAAAAATGTCGTCCTGTATTTTGACAAGAAAATAAAACGTGCCCCGCACTCTATCATTTGAATTTATGGTCTCCCACTAGGCTTGTTTCCTCGTTATTAATATCGACATTAATACAGTCCCGATATCCTGGCCATAAATGTCACAGCCAGTGGCTCACTGGCGCCTAGCACAGGTAGAGCACCAAACTATAAAAATACGTACACAAAAACATTCAATTTCCTAACAATGAACGGTGACTCAAGGAAAAAAATCGATAATTTATAACACCTCCCGCTACCCGGCCACCGGTATAAAAATCCTGAGAATTGTAATTTTTCTTACAAAATTTAGTGATATGTCAAACCTGTTCGACGTAGCAAATAAAAATGTACGAGACGATGAGAAAAAACGGTCGAAGGAGCTTGGGTTATTGCTAAAACAAGGGAAGGTTACCGTATCAATCAAGGCGTTGACAAAACTGGATTTTTTTCGTGGTGCCCACCGTGGGATGAAAAAAGGGTCCGTGTTTATGGAAATGCAATAAAAGCGACGTGAGACTTGCGCTCGCGCAGCGAACCCTGTAATAATAGCTTTACTTGCTATTGATAACGGTTTAATACTTTTGAGAAGAAATCTAATACATTGCAGGACTTTCCCGCCTCGTTTCAAAACAAATACGAGCCTTCGATACATCTAACTATCACAGCTCTACAAATGAGTAATTCATCACAAAAATGTCTAGCAGAGAATTGAACTCCTACTCACCAGTTACCTCTACATCAACGCAGCAGCAGGTAAGACTGCGGAGGGCGAGAATGGGAAAAATGTGAGTGCTCCCCGCGGCGCGTAGACCCGAATGTCACTCACTCGACGGTAACCATGGTTTGCACCTCCACGAAACATCGGTTTATTACCTTTTTCCTCTTAACCTACATGTGGTTTATAAAAAGTAAGTAAGTAAGTTTATAAATAGCTCCAAGTTGTGTAATCTCGTGACTATAATGTTATTATTTACTAGATTTTGTAAAATCGTTTCTAATCTTAGAGTTTCAATAGACTGTAACAGCTTTATCTCAAAATCCAGATAGACTCTATATTACTCGTACCTAGTACAGTTCAGAAGTTTAATGTCTACATATAATTTAACAAGTATTTTTATCACTGTATCGCAAGGTACATCTCAGTTAACGAATTAATCAACTGCACCACAACCGCAGCAAATTAAAATTTCGATCTACAAACATCACGAAACTTATGTGTTTGCACATTGCGATAAACATCTCAAAATGGAAATATTAAATCAACAGTCTATAACAATGCACAGATCAACATGTCAAAGCCCTAATCTGTAATAGAGAGTGACCACATCGTGAGTGACCGAGTAGGTCGTAACTCATTGATATGAGTCCGCAATGAGCCAATGAGTCACTCGAGTGATATTATTATAAATGCCACAGTTAACAGACCCTAAGGCCTGTTTGCGGTTTCAGTGAAAGCAAGTTGTGGTTTAAATATTTACTTTGTGTAATGTGCCTGCAAGCTATATAGTATAATATAACTTTGTTATTTATATACAAAATTGTCAATGAAAAGATAAGAATCGTTGTATATGTCACTGATATATATCACTATATGTTGACTAAACACTGGCTGCCAACTTTCGATAACCAATTTATTAAAAAAGAAACTGAAGCAACGCTTTTAAATTAAGAACGTCATGTTTCTTCTATAGGAACGTTATTCTTTTTATTGGTTGATGGCTCTCATGACTTGCGCCGTCGCTAAGCTACAATTTATTCGAGGGCGCGCGGTGATCGATGGCCGCCGACTCTTGTCCCAGCCACTGAGACAACGCGGACACCGCTGCCGTTCCAAAATACAAAAATATTTTACCACGCTCTAAATTTCCAGTTTAGTATTTAATTAACTCGTTCTCTTTGTTTCGAGTCTATGCGCAATCTAGAGGCTCATGCATTTGAATGAATCGTAAAATTAGTATATATTATATTTGTGTTGTTACTTGGAAATCATTTGGACACCCTAGTCTTGACATCTATTTTTCTTTTTATAAATTCAAGGAAGCGAGCGCTTTATCATTTTAACATTACACTAACATTTAAGAAAGTATCAAATTACTTAAGAAAGAGATCCATTTTAGACCCCTTCTGCTTCTTTAATTCGTTTGATTAATATAATTTTTCATCGTGACCTCCAAAAGGTTTAGCTATCAAAGGATGACATCATAGCGATACATCAGGCAGACAGTGTGGGACCGGCAAGGCTCATTGTAATAGTATATTTGGCCGTATGAATGCCAAATAGGAAAGTTCTATGACCGCTCCTGTTGTCCGTTTTACTCAGAATGCCCACGTTTCCAAGTATTCCATCCGTTCAGATATATTCGCAAATATTTGACACCTAAGTCATAAATTATCACATTCTTGCATCCATATTAATGGGATAATTATTTATATTGTTTCCATAATTCTTTTACAAAATCAACACGAAACTGGAATTTGATTTTATAAGTAGCCTCTGTATGACAAACAACTACGTGTAATTTGATAGTAGTTAACGAACATCTTTGGTTAATATTGGGTTTGGAAAATAATGTTTCGAAATTTTAAAGAAATCACGGTGGCAATTTATATTGGTTTTTACAAGATCGCTCCTCATAAAACGATCTAACAATTACGCTTTCACGTACTGCTAAGACAGTAGGATAAAGCGTGGAGATAATTTGCTTACTTCAAGCCCTTAGGGTGCTGGTACAACATCAATCTTAGAGCAACTTGGAGCAACATCTCCATTTCGCACGGCAGCTCTAGCCATAAACTACGACCCAAGTGCTTTGGTCATGTTCGCACGCGTGTCCATTTGTTTTTCTCAGCTCCCGAGAGTCAGTGTTGCCAGGGAAAATATTGCGCGCCATCACTCGTAATGCACCGCCATCTTTATAGTGGGCACTCCCGCGCAGGTTTATTGCGTTGGGCCCTACTCACACCTAACCTTCAGTTGTTTTACTTATATGAAAAATATTCGAGGACAAATATTTCAATGCGTTTTTGTAGGGCCCTTTTTACCTACTAAGTAAGCGTTAAAGAGCTCCGAAGTACTTATTTGCCAATTTAATAGTCCAAAGCCATAAAACTCTGAAAATATTTTCATGATATCATTAAGAACTTGAATGTACACGGTACATTCGTGTACTTACGTTCAAGTACTTATATATTTTTACGACTTTTTATTTACAATTTCAAAAACCATTTTTTATTGCCAGTGTATATATACTTAGCTATGTTTACGCTACTGCGTAAACATAGCGCAGATCTAAACTATTAGATGCAGATCTAAAGTATTAGATCTGTACAAACTGTTAAAGATATACAAAAACTTTCTAGCTAAAACAAATAAATCTTAATTGGATTGGGTATAATATCTAACTGTCTCAAATATCACAAAACTTATGTACTTAAGTACATATTTGTATCTACAGAAACATTAATAATATTGTACTTGAGATACTAGATTGAGATAGCAAGGTCCAGTATGGCCGGGCCCTTATCTCGGTAGAAGCACAGGTGCGCCCGCGCCGGTGTAGCTTCGCATCTTTGCTCTTTTGTTTCCATAATTCTGCATGATAACTGCGCAATTTATGCTCTACCCACAATATACTGCTACGAATAAATAAGGAGCATTTTACTGCTTCCAAGGAAGGGAAGTGTTTTTATAATCTGGTGGACACAATTGTTTTGTAGAGAGAAATAATTGTCATATTTGTTTTGAATTATTCTGTTTGTAAGATCAAAATAATTGGATCCTATTGTTAGGACACTTAATGAGGAGACGGATGCTCATACTCATGTAGTAATCCTTTTACAATACTTAGTTCCGATTTTTCGAATCTTACTGCCTCATAATGCAGAAAAATCGACAAAATATTCTACTTATACTTAACAGGGGGCTAAACAGCCCCATAGACACAATTCATGCAAAAAAGCAATATTGCAATTTGACATTTGCGCATGTAAAATTAAGTCCGTAATGTCGACAAACGTTAAATAGCAATATTGTTTTTTTTTATGAATTGTATTAACCCCCAGGTATTAAAGGCACTTCAAAGTTATTCATCTAAGAAAGCAATATTGCCAATTGTTGACTTTAATATGCGCAAATGTATGTAATAATGCTTTATAGATGTAAAATGTAATGAACTCAACTTTAAAAGTACTTACACGTTTGATGAAGCACTTAATACTGATATAGTAAGTAAATTAGAGCTTGGAAACATGTTAAACGTTTAAGCTATAAACATTTGAGGGAAAATATAAATTTGGTTGTTATAAGTACGTTGTATAATAAAAAGTTTTATCGCAAAGCCATCTCTAGCTTACTAAATGTGGTGGCAAAACGCATTTTAATTACAATGTAGGCTACCGACTGGTTATTACTCTATTTACATTTATAATGCCCTACAGTAAAGTACATAAAATTTGAAATATACGAGTACCTATGTACGTATGTGCGAATTTATGTCTCTATTTTTCAAGTTACAAATAAAAGGTCACGTGGAAAAGGGAAGTCATAAAGATAAAGTAAAGCATGTAGGAGTTCTAGTCTCATCAAATTCAAATTCAAAAATATCTTTATTCAGTAGGTAACATAGTTACACTTTGAATCGTCAATTTTTTACATAACGAACGTCTCATCCGCCTAAAACTACTGCAGCTTCTCACAACCTGTATAGCCGGGGAAAAGAAGCTGCAAGAAAAACCTCGGCACAGGGCCCTAGACGTTCTTTAAAAAAATAAAAATAAACATAAAATATTGGTATACAATTGAGTAATTTAGCTGCCTAATATCAGTTCTCAGACAGTTAATCCCATCCTAGGGTTGTCAGGTCCTGTCTCTTGTTTTGGGGTTTGGAGTAGCTCACGTCCGTAGGTTTTATCGTCGAGGCCCTTCACACACGTCATGGCTGACTTTGCTAAATGACGTATCTGTATTTTTTTGCTAAAGTGATTTGTGTCGTAATGGCAATTGTAAAAGGTGTAAATCAGTTTTCACACATTACAAAAATTGCAGATAGATTGGTCTGTTCGCGACATCAGCGACGACGTGACCCCTGGGTGGTGTTATTCTAAGCTGGGTGGTACATTCACCAGTAGGCTTCAGCCGTGGCTGGTTACCACTTCAGACAAAGCCTTGCCACCAAGCGACTAATCTGGTGTTTCGCCATGATGTCTGGAGAAATTGCTAGAGGAAAGAGGTCTGGCCAGTTGCACTATGCAGGTGCCTTAGTACCGTGTGCATAGTACCTCGCCCCACTGCTTTCTCCCTGTCCGAAACTAGGGTGAATAGGCACTTACTAGGTAAGCGTGCGCCTTAGGCCACATCTTCGTTTATCTACAGGTGAGATTGTGGTCAAATGCAAACCTATTTTTGATTAATAAAAAGTATAACCTGACGGAACAAATAATATTATAGTACCTATATAATAATGTCCAATAAGGAAGACTATGAGAGACAACCAATTTCTATAACGGATGACAATAAAATCAACGAACAACACATGACTCATTTTTTTTTTAAATTTTCAGTTCTATACCTACAATCGCACGTCAAGTCACTTTTGGCAGTACATTTTACACCTAAAAGACTTTTTTATCGCTCCAGTTCTGTTTTAGCTAACATTGTTAGCGTATAAGCAAGACCCTTGATCTAATTATTATAGTTACTAAACCAAACCCATTGTCTAATTGCAAGGCCGATTATATTTATTAGCGAGACCATTTTCCAAGTTTTTGTCCACACAGTTATAGCAATTAGTATTGTCCGAAATGTTCCCACTAGTAATCCGTGTCAAGTGCGGCGAGGTAATTTGACTTGTATAATTATTATGAATAGAAATTAAGTTTTAATTCTTTGTTGTATTTAAGTTGCGTTGCTTAAGTTGCTTAAGTATTAGGCGCATTGTCCAATTAGAGGCCCACTTCGGACAAGGTCGGGGCATCTAGTGGGCCCAGATAATTACCTAGTTCAGCCCTGTTATTAATTTTGACTGCACGCGTCATGTTCGTAAGATAACGTAAGTACGCTACTGTCTAGATTGTCATTGGTTGGAGACTGTCACAGGTCGTTACTCTGCCTGTCTGTTGTCTGTCTGGATTCATAATAAATTGATTTATCATTATTATTTATGTTAATATAATCTAAGATATTGAATCAAATCAAGTTTTATGTCACATGAGCATAGATAGCAGACGTCGCAGTTAGAGTACCGAGTACCTATTGCTACGTAAGTATATGCATCGCATGAACGCATCTCACACTCGATGTACCAATATCATGATATGTGTCAACTTTCCCGATAACAATACTAAAACGCTTTTAGCCTTATTCTCTGATTTTCTTTGTTTAACATAAGAAATGAGACGGCCCGTTGGGTGCATCTTGCGCAGGATTACCCAGCACGCAGCGCGCATTGTCTCCGGTTCCCACAACGAAAATAAAAGTGAGAATTCAATCTTTCCAAGCCGCATTAACGGCATCTCCACAGTACACACACATTATTAAACACAACATCCGGGTGTAAACGCCATGACTCAAGCGAGCAAGTAGCTGCGACATGAAATTGTTTTACGAAATGCCTCCGATTATAATGTATGTAAATTTAAGCGTAGGATGTGTTTTATTATATTTTGTAATTTAAAGAATCGTAACGCGTTATACGTGCGTTATTAACGCGTGGTGTGGTGTGCCGCGGCGGGCGGTGCGGCCGGACAGTGGAATGAAACCATAACGCTCGCCATTACGTAATTTGGCCAACAAAAGGCAAATATTCCAACCATTCCGCTAGTTTATGTCTGTGAGACGGCATTAAGGTAAATTGTACAATTGCGCGCACGGGCTACTCGTTAGCCGATACTGGCTGACGTGACGGGCCGACGGCCGAATGTCGCATTGTTTTAGTTTTATGCGTACCCGACCTTAGATTAAATGTTAACTGGAAGATTTATTGCGGTCATGGAGGCTAGTTTAGTGGCCGTTGGGCTCTTTCCTCGAAACGCTCAGCTTTCTTAAGAGCCCAATTTGTGGGATCGCTTAATGCGGTGTCGTGCTCGGGCGTGCATGCTCCGCCTTTTTATTGCTGCCCCTAACTGTAAACAACACCCATTCTTGATGTCACCGAAATATATTCGTGGACATGCTAACCCAAACGACAGCTTTTATAAAACTTTTTGTGATATAATGTGGTCACAAAAATGTGACGTTTATCTAGATTATAGTCGCCGATGCTATCAATGTAAAGATTAAAACATTCCATACGTATCCTATCATTCAAATCTTGTCTCTTTCCGATTTTCCTTTTCCGCAAGAACTTCTATAGCCACAGTTCTACCAGCTAAGAAGAAAAATTGGTCGGATTCTTACACTCACCAATCTTCGCTTGGGCTTGATTAGCGGACGGTTCTGGCCGTTCATCTTGTAGTAGAGTCCGCAGGCGTTGCAGAGGTAGTGTCCCGTGCCGTCCCGTCGCCACAGCGGCGTACTTGTCGCTCCGCAGTTCACGCACTCGCGACCCTCTGTTGTCATACAAAAACTGAGTTAATTACACACTCTTGAGAGCGAAAAAAGCCAGGAAATTCATAGGCGTCTGCAAAATTGTAAAGTGGGATGATAGTATAGGGGCAGTGGGAAACATGTAGCCGTAAGCGGTCGATAGTTGCTACTTGTAAACGAAATCCTTTTTTTTCTCATGTTAATAAGGCAGTGTTTATGCTGTCGATTTCCAGTTGCAATAAACATTGGTATGAGTTGAATTATTTCTAGAGAAAATGTTCCGTGTTAGTGTTACAATGAATAACTTTATTAGAGCTCATGTTTAGTGCAGGTGGCCATTATGAAATATTTCCTATAAATTTTTAACGAAATGGAATTTCTTTTTGCCTTAATAAAAATGGAAATATTATGGGAATATGTTAATAAGCTAATCTTTGAATTAATAAAAAGGTGAAAATAAAAGTCAAACAAATCATAACAAACAAGCGAACGATTCACCATACCAATACCAAAGGAACATAATGAAACTTAAATTTTAAGAGAAAAAGCGAAAGTGATGGTACGATGACAAATGAGGAGAAGAAAGTGTTGTATGAGTGAATTACCTGTCTCCTGGCAGGCTGGGGAAGATGAGAGAAAATCACATTCAGAAACATTACCAATCGAGTTTCACTAACAAAACATGCAACATGGACACAACGTTCGTTACATAAATTGCTACGTCATCCTTCATAACTTTTACCACATAATTGCAATTACTACGAAAATAGTAAAATATTTAATTAACCAGGGAAAGCGCGAGTTTCTCTCGAGGAAAAAATATTATCAAGATTTTTTTAACACGCAAAGAAACATGGAGAAAGTAAGCGACGCCGGGTTCGCTGGCGATACATGCAAAATGCCCTTCAGTTGGCCGCTCCGGGGCACAGTGGGAGTTGTTGTACTGTATGTAAATTGTTTGGTCAAGCAATACACATTGAGGTCACTTGTTCTAATCGTGGCCACGAGAGCGGCACGCGCCCTCATGATTCCATTTACTGTTACCTAACTTTTTTAATTACTTCCAATCCGATTCACTTCCTTCTATTCTGTGTTCTGGATCGTAAACAATTACTTTTGACTCTAATTTAAAACTACTTTTTTAACAATTGATATAAAAACTATTTGACAAGACATCACAAATTGTTATTAAGCGTTTTAGTAAGAGCAACAAAAGCGAGTTGCTATAAAAATAAATGGTTGTTGCAAAAATGTAGGAGAGCGTCTAGCCGAAACAGAGCGGAACGGAGCTATAAAGTAAAGTATTACCTACATGCTAATTTTTGCTATATGTAATTGTTCGTATGTAAGTATGTACGTCTAAAACAATTTTCAACGCAAGCTGCAACATCTCATCCATGAAGTAACTTGAATTGCTAATCCAACTACAAAAAGGGGAGACGGATAAGCTCTACTCTTGACACCTAATTAATAAAAATGTCTACTCAAGCAATATGTTTAAAAATACCAAAATATTCTTATTACAAAAGTAACGTTTGTATACTGCACAGTACAAGTTTAAGAAACATGCTTACAAAATATTTGGTCATGCAATGTATAAAGTTTTCTGACCCCAGGATGAGCCGTCCTCCGGGGAAATCTCTTGAATATTTAGTGATTAATTTAGTGAGGGAGTAAGCAATTTCACCAGAACGCTCACATGGTTAGTGAGAGGATGTGTTCACATATGGGATGCGCGCGCGCCGCCCACAATCTCTCTCTAAACTCGATTACACGATCGATGATTTACCGAGATCGAATTTAGAAGCTCATCTCGTTACACCTTCGCATCCTCTTAAACTCGATGCACGCTTTAGTTATTGGCATCAAGCCGAAATTAACGTGGGAATATGATAACTAACGAGACTGGATCGAAATTGTTTTGTTTGTTTTGCATGAACGAGTTCATTGTCCGGCTGATTGTATCGATCGGGTGTGCGCGTATCGGTTGTATCTATTAATGATATGCATCTAGATGTGATCACCGAGGTCCCAGCGCGGACGGGCAGACGGTGACCGCCGGCCTGAATATGTAACGATATGCGACCGACGATGCTACGTAAAAAGGAAGGTGAAAGTGCCCCAACGACCGATAGAAAAAATACGTTAAACGAACCGAAAATGTTTTACGAGCTTTAGGCAATGCAGCCATTCATCTTTTTTATGTAAAACCAGATCACAACCGGCAATTAAATCGCCCGGACCTTATCGAAAACTTATTGCGATCGGGCCGACGAGTCACTTTTTGGACTAACCCTTTATTTTTTGTTGCGTCGATAAAGCCTGTAATTTGTTCCGAAGTTAGTAATAAATAAACACCAATAACGATTATTAGGAAAAAATAACAGGATATTACTCGGCGCACCGAGTTTTATGATAGTGTCTCTCGCTTTGGGAACGATTTGGTTCAATAGTAACGTCTCTATTGGTAAAAATGTTTGTGAAAGTGACCGGGCCCCCGGGCCGCGCGAGATTTACAGCGGCTGCCTTCATACATCGACATTACACGTATTATTAAAGAGAGCAGTATTTCTGATTAATTACTATACGATATAATTGTTCAATCCGGTCCAATCGCAGCGATAACTGTGTTTTAATATGTTCACACTGTGAGAGTTATTTCTTTATTTCCTCCAGTCTCCTTCTATGTTATTATCCAGCGATCTAGCTAGCCTATTAACAAGTATGCGTGGTGGACGTGATTTCGACAAGGAATAAAGATAAAATATCTGCGAATGTAACAGTACCTACGCATTCAGCGGCTAGTATCCTGAATGGCTGCAGATAATATGAAATTTGAGCGAAAAATTCCAGCGTTTGTTCTAAATTAGGATGCGGCCCGGTCTTTATTGCCCGGAGTGACGTGCGGTCGTGACGCGGCGGCGCTACGTGACTGCGATAAAAGATTTTCATCTGCCATATTTACGTAGTGGAGTGGGCGGTTTTTATTTTTCGAGAGTCTCGACGCGAGCGCTCTCGGGCGAGTCGAGAGCGCGCAAAGTTTTCACACGCTGCGACCCTCGCGCTGTCCCGGAGAGTCCGGAGGCCGGGACAATCAAGCTGAGCGCGCGGAACTGCCTGAGTGATGTTGACCCTCAAGCCTCGAGTCGAGCTAGCCAAGCGTTCGAAACGGATGAAGACAGCCCGTTACTCCTGAATGAAACCACAGCGTAAAAACCTGAACATAGTCACGTATTACGCTAATGTGCAGTAGGGTAATGTAATTTAAATGAAGGACTAATTCGCTCCCGTGTAGCGTGACGCTGGCCGGCGCATCGGCCCATCAACACGTAACGGTGAGGCTATTTTGCATACAAACCATTAAATTATTGCTCAAAACTTATTCTCGGTTGCGCCACAGAGGCTGTTATTACGCCTTAATTATATGCCTGTATGCAAATAGAAAATTTTAATGGAAGCCGATGGTCTCGCGCGGGGGCTCTCCTTTATTGAGCATTGTGTTCTGACGCCAGGAAATATTCCACACGCTGTATGTAACTGGCTGTCCGCCTTTGTGGAAAAATAAACGTTACAATGTTGAAAACCTTTAACGAGACAACACCAAAAAGAATTTTAATATTTTTTATTAAAAATTGTTAATTCGTTTAACCGTTTTGGAAGGTATGCAGGTTTTTTGCCTATTGAAATTAGGTGTTAATTTGGAAGGTGACCGGAGGAATGAAGCCATTTTTCACGCTGGTGCATGAGCCGCTCTCATATTTACATTTATTATTAGCATACAGCGAGATAATTGCGTGTGACGGCCGACACTGCAACAGCGCTGTGCAATCATTGCCGGTCATTCATATCGACCACTAATGAGACACTATGTACCTACCACTTTTTCTAGTTCAGCCGCCATTTTCTCATTAGTTCGTTGATAGATTGATTTGCATGAATTGTGCATGTTCTTACCCTATGAACGGTAGCCGACCAATAATTAAAACATTCTTGTTTCACTCGATAGTAAATGGAATGTCTATACGGTTTGTATCGTTCTGTAGGTATATTTCATTAGGTAGATTGATTTTTCTGACGTCAATGAAAACGAGCTGGCAGATTTTTACATGAAATACCTACATTTTTAAATACAAAGGATTAAATTTCGAATACAAAGTCCGTTGTCCTCTACCCGTTGTAATAATTGAATTAATCACTGAAGTTCCGCGACTGTCCAACGTAAAATGCAAATTTTGAATGCAATTGTACCCCACATTGTTTGCCGGCAGACCGTGACGGCCACACATAAATATAACGATGAAACACCAAAATATTCATTACTAGCTTGTTTCCGAATGTCAGAATCTAGAACGAATGTATTCCATTGGAGCCTGTACAAAACACTAAATGAGATCTAACCAGGGTTACAATATATGTGTGGAAACTGCGCTTTATTACATGCACATAAAATTTCCTTCAACTAAAATAATAACATATTAAAGAGCGCGAAGCAGACTTCATTCCTCTTGGTCGGCCGTCCGTAGCTTCGTACAGTTGGCAACGTTAGTTCTACCCGCCAATAAACAATGACGGCCTTACATAACACTGCAGACGTTCCAACTACTGCATGCTATCTGCGCTGCTCTCTGTACGTAGTTAATTTGTGTTGCAAGTTTTGTCCGAAATGTTAATGTTACACCAACATTAGACGCGAACTATTTGCAAATAAATATCTTTTATGAAATTAATACGTCACTCCAACAAGTTGATGACTTTAATAACTCAATCTGTTGCATTATTGAACAATGACTTACTAGAAGTGATGTGATTTATCACGGCTCCAGACAAATAGTGCTTCGGTAAAATTACCAGTTGTACTAAACGCTCTTAAATGGTCATTTTCACTGGCATTATTTAAAATGTAGGATAATCTATCACGCGGCGGGCGAGGCGGTATTAAATGTTCATAAATGGCGTAGAGCACTAATAGAGTTAAAAGCTTTAATTCCTCAAGTCTCGGTTTATAGAACGCGGAGGCTCGAGGTCAGGCGATCGGCAACAATGGAATGGGCCACATCCGGCAGACCGCATTATCATAATACTGCTTCCACTAAGGAACTGCCACCCGACATACCTAGCCGTACCTACAGCAAACTTGCAATTTATGCAGAATGTAGATTCGATAATTTGTCTAGAATGTCCCGCGACGGCAGACTGCTAGGCTCCTACGATTGAGGACAACGCGATATCGTTTTTGGTTGAAACAATGAATTGTCTACTTCGTGAAGCAAAGTGCATTATTGCCTGTTGAATTTAAATACTCTAGACACGACACGCCCCACAGTGTGTTAGTAAGACACGCCGTTTTCACATATTACGAATATGAACCTATACAATGACACGATTATTGATTCTGTCAGCTCGGTGGCAACATTTCAGCTGAAGATTCAGATATCATAATACAAACAACAGTGCCATTTCCATTCTCGTCCAACTAAATTAATATAATAAAAAACCCATCGTGCCTACCTTGAAACAGTAAACATGGTCTAGAATTACCTCAACTCAGATATTTCACACAGATAAAGTGATTTAGCGCTCGCGACGTGATAGGAAGATTAATTATCTCTGTAAATAGTTTAAATCTTAACAAACAACGTAACACAATACGCTTTTAATTAAATAAATGAGCTAATAGTCAATTTCCAATTACTCCGGGCTGCGTACATTACGTTTTTTACCACAATTAAAGCCGACATAGTAGAACGAACAAAAACTGGTTAACGATGCGTAAATGTTGTGTAAATTGGCTCGTAGAAGTGGGATCGATGGTGTCTTGTGACGTCACAGCCCATGTGCCCACATACTGCGCCGCTGCATCACGACTGTTACTTTTCCCGTTTAATTATTGTAAGAATATGCTAATGTACAGACTAATTGCAATGTATTGGACACTAGAAAATGTTTACAGTGCCGCTACACGAATAGGTGCTTACAAATTTCATGCCAATTCGTTATACTCTCCGTTCGTTATTTTACTTCTTCAAATATAATGAACAATTACCTAAGATCTTCGGGGAAAAGTAAGATAGAATGGGTAAGTAAGCGGCTCCAAATTCAAAACTTACGTCACCTAATCTTTTACGGTAATTATTTAATTGCAATTATACTGTCAAGTGTACATCTTATTTTGTTTAACTCTTACGTAAACATGATTTGAAACGACGCGATGTGAGAATTTTTCCCTAACGGTTTCCATCTTCGTGAGATAACACGTAACATGGTAATTCACTAAAATATTGCCATGGTATTTATTGTAGATCTTCTTTGAGCTTCTAGCTTGTAAAAACAACTACTTATTGGTCTTATCTATCTATTGACATAATATGAAAGTACCTATAGGTACCCTGTAGTTGCTTTCTTAGATGAATTGCTTCGATGTGGCCATTTTAACCCCCCTGGACAGAGATATAATCTTTCGTCTCGTTCGCAGTAGGCGTTATACTATATCCCTGTCCTGGTGTCATTCTAATCGTGACAGAGACGAAAGATATGTCTTTTACTCACTAACAGGACACAGCTTAGTACGAAAGAGAAGAGATATAATGTCAGTTTACAGGGTATGGTAAAACCCGGCGCTGTCACCTAAGCAGCGCTTGGTAAAAAATATGCTGCATACGTCCTCAAATTGTGGTGGCCATTAAAATGTGTGGGATGTATCTGTGTATATTGTTTATGTAATTACCACCGCATTTATGGAAGCTCCAGTTCATACAGTCATCCTATATATAACCAGCGTCATTATCCGCAAAACACAATAGACCATTGTCAAAGTATCATTATTAAACATTATAATTACGTTTTTTAATATAAAATAAAGCAGAATGCATTATGTGGTGCTAATACAGTTAATGTTAGGCAACTCTTTATTGTTTACAACGTATAATAATGCTATTCGTTATTGCGAAAACTTATCCAATTTGTGGTTGGAACAATACCCTGTTTAGTTGTAAAGGTCGTGTCGAGCAGTATCCGAAAGACCTTAACAATACAATTATTTACTGCGCACATTGATATTTAGTGGCCAATGAGCCATACTGTTGAATATTTATAAAACATCTTGCGAAACGATATTGCGAAAATTCATATTTTAATTCATATTTTCGCGTCCTAGTTTAGTAAATGTTTGTTTCCTGGTAGTGGTTGCCTGGATGAAATTGCTCTAGAGCAATAAGACCGCCCAAGTTGTACTGCGTATTCATGTGTTATGTCTGTTTGTTAAAAGTTCTGTGCAATAAAGTTTAATCTTTATAGATTTTTTCGCAATCGTTATCGTCAAACTAACAGGCAAACCATAGTATTACTGTAACATATAACAGGGCGTCTTCATAAATCGTCTCAAACTCCTTTCATTTTGTATCCGATAAAAAATGCCTCATTCTTTTATTATGATTGTAATTTCATGACGCGGCAAATTCGCCCAAATTAGGAAATTGTTTCTAAACTAATGGAATCTACTTAAGAGCGTTTGTTTAATTATCTTAGTATAACAATAGTAAGTTGCAATTAAGTAATGAGAACCGAGCTTGTTTGGTCAACATCAGAGGAGCCGCGCGTTCACATGTCCGCCGAACAATGAAACTGCACACGGTCGACGATGCGCATGAGAATATCGAATAGTGTGAAAGCTGGCTTCGTATTCAAATGACTTGCAAATCCTAAGCTGCGGTGATAGAAGTTTCTTACACTGGAAAAAATCAAGTGCGTTAGTACCTCCACCATACACAGTCAGTTAAGAAGCGTTAGTAACATCGAGTCGAGTGAGCTAGTCCCAAGCCATGTCCGAGACACGGCGCCACAACCCCGGTGCAAGATACCACGCGCTTATCCGACCACATCTCGCCGCCACAATTATTCCACAATGCCACTCGTAATACCCAACGAAATATTAATCTCCGTCCGTTTATCGAATTAATAAATCGCAATTGTCGATGAGACAATCTACACTGAGATTCTAATTACGCGGCCACTATTCTGGCAGCCATTTTGTAAAGGCTCGATTAACGAGCCTTGAACGGCGCGGCGTATTTGATTTATTAACTGATTAGCAACGTGAGTTTCGTTAGTGAAAGCTGTACGTAGATAGAGTGATGCGATTTGATGGGTATAGTCAGCGGCGGAGCGGCTGAGGTCGGAGAAGCGGGCGGCGCGTGTGGTGCGAGAGCGGTGCGTGCCGCGTGCCGCGTGCCGCCACTCACCGGCGCTCGTCCGCGTCTTGTTGGGGCGCGGCTTGCTCTGCTGCTGCGCCCCGCTAAACCCCTTCCCCTGGTAGTTGTAGTAGTCGCCGCCGGCGGCGTTGTACTGCGCGTTGTATTCCCCGGAGGGCTGGCTCGACTCCTGGGGGCACTCCGGCTGCGCACCTTCGCGCTGCTTGGAGGGGGGCGCGCCCATCATGGGCTTGACGTCGCCGCAGAGAGGGAGCTCCTGCTGCTGCTGCATGAAGGCGACGCTCATGGCGGTGGCGTGCGCGACGGCGGCCTGGTAGTCCTGCTGGCCTAGCGCCGCGGCCGCCACCGAGTCGGGCGTAGAGTCCTTGGGCGGGGTAGGGGGGAAGGAGAAGAGGGGATGGGGGTGGTGGTGCTGTGCGGGCGACAGCGGCTTGTCGCTGGGCGCAGCGTCCTGCTGAAAGCCGCCGCCCCACGCGCCGCCGCCGAGCGCCTTCGACTCCAGCCAGGGGTGCAGCGGCGTGTGGAAGTGTGGCCTGCACACCTGCCCGCTGCCGCCGCTTAACGTTCGACCTGCACACAGAAAAGGAAACATTTTTAATATTCATCGAAAAACAAACATGTTGCTGAAAAAGCAAGACAAATTAGTGACCCCCAAATCTAATTACGTCAGATAACGTGTACCGTTTAATAGGCTTCAGCCCTTTTCCCAGATATAAAAGCAGCCGTATAAATTATGTATCTGGAGTTATAACTGTGGCATTAGCGTCCGTTTTCTGATTCCCTAAAGCTCTCAAAGTTACGAGCGTTTAAGTGTCCATTTATCGTAGAAGATCGACTGATAGACAGACATTGTAATGTGAGTCCGAAACTAAACTCGTGGTCATTAGGAGACCGATTTAGAAGCATTTTGTTACCCCGCGATTGCCTAAATTAATATCATTTGTTTGTAACAACCGGTCATTCACACGACATCTTCATTCGTGTTGTAACGGAGTAGAGTGATGTATTCAGTGGGTCCACGGATGCCATCGACTATTTAAATCATAACAAAAGAGGACGACACTATTCGGTTAAATAACTAAGAACGAAATCAACCATACCTTTCTAATCAACATAGTCGTAAAACATATTCGCTTAAAACTCAACGAAGCGCTTCTTTGTTTCAACAGAAAACTGAGTTTATCTGCAACTTTTTGTACCAACAACGGCTACCTAGCCACGGCACTGGTATTGCTCCGTATTCATGAATATTCTCAACTTTAATGCGTATTTGATAAACAAATAATAGAGCATCGTTCCCGACGGTTGCGTTTACACAAAGGCACGTTTTGGGAAATTTCAAAAGTTTCAAAAGTGCCGTGTCACAACATCTGGCAATTAAAATTGTAGGCCAGCTGGAAATTACATTAATTACGAGTCAGTTTTGATGATACCAACCGTGATTTGTTTGCGTACTGTATTATTGCCGAATGGAGATTTGCGAAATTTTGAAATTTTAAATTTCGAATTAGAGTGAATTTGATACGTATTTTGGACCGTCTCTTTCTTTTTTTTCGTCGTATTTTCGAACACCCGAAATAAATGATTTTTTTTTATTTATTTTTTTTCTTTCAGTTAAGTTCTCGTTCATTTACATAGGTACAAAATTGGATTATTGTATATTTCTAAAATTACCTTTCGTAATATTAACAGTGATAAGTATGATTTGAGCTTCGACGACAAAACCTTTCCTTTTGTGTCAGATCAAGTCTAGACATTCATTCAAAGGTAAATAAACTTCCATTATTTTTTTGTCTTATCTTTATCAAAAGTCATATTAAGGAGATAATAGATTATTCTGACTTGGAAACTAAAACTACTATATGATTCTGACTACACCACTACATGTCGTGGCTGATTTTGCAAAGCAATATTAAAAAAATGTGTGTTATTGACAATAACAAAAAAAAAATTCAGATACGTCAGTTAGCAACATGAGCGACGATATCTTCTTATCATGTGGGTTGTGAAGTGGAATACCAGCCTCATCAACCCTGGTGTCGGGGTTATCATTGACGATATGGTCGCCCTATAATGAAAACCACGTAGGTGCCTTTTTCAAAAATCTACATTCGGATGTGATTTTGTTAACAAAACTTACCAATAATAGTACGCTAGTTTCAATTCAGTAAAAAAAAAATGTAGCCTCAATTTTTACCCGGATTGATATTCAAATAAATCGAGGTTTTGTTGAAGAAAATCACATCAGAATATCATCATCATCATCTGCCCTGCACAGCGCCCGCTTACCTAACCTGAAGATTTGACAGGTCCGGATTTTACTGACTGCCCGTCTGACCTACCAACCCGTGAAGGGAAAACCAGCCCAACATAAGTTACGTCACATACCTCCGAAACGCATTTCTCGGATATATGGGTTTCCTTGGGAAGTTTTTCCTTCACCGCTGAACACGTGATAATCATTTATGATCCAAACATACACACAGAATATGATTTTTCAGAAAGGGCTTACGTGGTGTCACTATAAGACGACGGTAAGTGCATTATTTTACTATAAACATCTATAGATAACAATAACGTTTAAAACCGTCTAACACACAGACATGAACCATGAACCCTCTTTTTAATTTCACCAACTATACATTCAACAATTATTATTTACAGTAAGTGAAAGGAGCATATGTACGGATATTCGAAGGGTGGCTATACTAATGGTATCTGCGGGACTCTACCATTGGTGGGTTGTAAGGGGCCATCCCATGTCCCCACGGATATGGAACCCTACGCACTGCGGGTAGCAAAGTTACTTACCAGTACAGAAACATATGTTTAATTTCATTTTTTTAGTGTGGAATTGTATTGTTTGGTGCTGAAGGGTAATAGTATCGTTGGATTCAACGAATCGTTCGTGATTCTGCATTATTTACTAAGTAAATGTTGTTTAGAACTATGATAATTGTAAAACTAAAAATAATCTTGAAATATTGTTTATATTCGTTTTCGTAATAGCTTGTTCGAAACGAAGTTACGACTTTATGAGTTTTAATTTATTTTTGGATCGTTGGATAATTGGTATGACGTGGTGTCCAATGGCTTAGGACTTAAACATAGCTGGTGAGAATTGGGTTTACACACTATACACCTCTGCCTACCCCATCGGGGATACAGGCGTGATGCTAAGTTATGGTATGTTTTCATTTTATTTTGAAAACACTGATAATTGCGGTACTTTTCAGTTCGATAAAGCGTAACATTAGCGTCCCTACTGGTCAAACTCGTCCATGCTTCTAAGGGCACGACATGTGAGTTTGACTATCAGTTGTAGCCTTGGATCATTGAAAATTTTCAGGCTACAATACTAGGTAACTACTAACATCCAACCAGAAGAGAAACGTATGCTTATTATAGGTAGTTATCCAATTTCAGACTCACTATGCAAATTGAACAAATTCAATGTACAGAGTCACTCATTGTATTTCAGCCTTTCAATGACCGCTCTTTATGTTAACAATAATAACTATAACATTACATCATTATGTACCACTTCACATTGCTCCACATTTCCAACAAACCCTTCAATTACCGACCAAATCATTAGCTTGACTCCACACTGACAGTATCACCGACCAGAACATCGAACTTGTGATAGCGATCACCTATCGTAACAACGGGTTATTAATGTCGCCCTTGAACTCGGACACAAACAAAGATGTTTTTGGTACCGAAATAAACTCACTAGAGTGATATAGTGTAGATACGGCCCGCATATTAGATCCAGGTGGCGATCGCGATTATCAGATGGATGCTATCACAAGGGCGCCCGTACATCGACGCCTAGCCGCCGACACACACGTAGGGGATCACAGTGTGCTGCCAATGAATAGTAAACTGAGTAATTATAAACCTTTAGACGGATACAACAAGGAAGGTCGCCTGATAACCTCTAAAGCATAATCTGACGAATGACTTCGGTTACTAGTCGGATCGGACTAATGAAATACAAATGAAAAATTGAGCGCTAGTTTTACAATCATTTCCGATACATGGTAAACAATTCAGGATCGATCGCGCAGTCATTACGGTAAACGACACGGAATAAAACAATAATCAATCCAGTGTCGCATTAGGCCGAGTGCACACAACGTTTTGACAGCAGCGACAAGCAGGAGCCACCCCTCGCGCGTTAGGCAGCGTTCACAATGGCTCAGCGATGGCGGACCGATAACGCGCGTATGAATAATTCCTGTTATCGCGCCATCTCGCCACATGCCCTACCTGCCCGCTACCACGGTCCCCCGAATACGCGATTTTCATGCGACAATTTTATTACTTCCTATACATGAGCCGCCCTAAACAACCTTCAACTCTTTCGTGAGCGGATGCCGTGGTAGCGGCCGCCACCGGTGCTTTTTATTCATTAGAGGGCTGCAAGTTTCGGCCATTGTGCTAGATACGCCGCTTGTGTTCCACTAAGCCCTGATTGTTTGGGGATTTCGTGTTTTACAAGCACCCGTGGTAATAGAAAACAAAACTACTATAGTAAAAACAGCGGAAATTGAATTAGGATTCTAATTTCGGTTTATCTCTACATCTCTTCTAAACAAAGAGTCATCAGGGAACTAATACAAATTTAAATAGACACGCACGCCGAGAGCAAATAAGTGGGAGGACCAAATATGTTTGTCGAGTCAATAAAGGCGTCCAATACGAATAAAATCAAATCATAAACCAATCATGACTGGTTCCCACAGCGGGTGCCGAAACAAAACACCGGAATTGAACCCCAACCCCCATGTCCTAGCGGCAGATGCAGCGAGAGATCTTATCATCGCCACAGGGTCCTGCAAGTGTTGGTGAAATTGACGATGCAACGCACCCGTCTTGTTTATTCGCTGTAACGGTTTTTTTTACCCCTTCTGATGGTTACTTTTTTGACAAAAATATATGCAGTCGATGACAGATGTTCAGACACTACAATGCTATATTGTTGTTTCTTTCTTCTTTAGCACCGAAAGTAAATTGAACAACCACATTGATTGCCAAGTCCCTATTTATAATCTCTACTTACCCATATCTAAGGTAGGTACCACACAAACGCGTGTAAATGTCTCCTTTCCCTGCTTTTATACTTAAGTGCGTGCGTAAGAGGTACCTATCATTAGGGAATATAACACGTAAAATAGCGCATTGACTGCGTTTAACCGCCCCTCGCATAGGTAAGGCGTGGTTACGAAACTGGGCTTCCTCCTGACTCCTTGGCCCGGAGCACAATTGCCCCCTTTCGTTCAAACACCCGTAACTGGTGCATATGTACGTAATAACCCTAATGTGTGCATGCCCTAACCAGCGGGACGTCTTCCGGTAACAGTTACAATTATTTCTCCCCTCATTTTGTGAACTAAAATTCTGTTGCAAATAAGTTATGTTCGTATTTTGTAATGTTTCAACTATTTTCAAAGTGTGGGTAAATGACGCCGGGCATTTTCGCATGGATATGTCTTCGGCTTTACAGTGTAATGAACTTCTTTTGGACGTTCTGCATTTGCAGATTTTTTTAACGTGATTGTTTTTCAGGAGCAATGATTGAGAGTTTACGGCCAAGGTCACACGAGCGTCGTCCAGTCTGGGGTATTCGGCGTGACATCACCGCATCCTAATGCGCGCGGCGTGCTCGCACGTGTGATCACGCCTTTACAACACACGCACTTTATCCCTTCTCCTCATTGTCTTTAGACGTGTTATCCTTTGTTCATCACGCGCTGCTTCCTAAGAATAAGGATCAAATTCCCTCAGCAACCCCTGTGAATTGTCCGACGTGTTAGCGAATGATAAATGTAGGCGTCGGTATCGCGTATCGGATCTTTCGTTCGCACGCCGAATTAATTTTAATTTATTGATCGTCGTATCGACGCGGAGTATTTTAGGTGCCTACTAACACTGCAGTACAGCGGTCGCTGTCTCGGTTTAAAAGTATTTATTTACTGGCTCGTGACTCCCGGGACCGCGAGCGACGGAATTGTTTTCCACTGCGATCGCTCCAACACGAGATCTGCGGTTTATAACTTGTTATCGTTAATAGAGAGCAAAAGATCTATACTTCCTTCATATTCGGTCTCTTGAACTCGCCTTGCAGTTTCTATTTGCCAGCTAAACTGTTGCATTAACAATTTGTAATGTTCATCAAAAACAGTTTAAACTGTTGTTACCTATCACAAATGATTAAATTATGTAGAATGCGCGCAAGCGAGGCGTAACGGTCAGACGTACGCAAATATTCTTCACTAATTGGACGGATTTCCCTGCTGCACCACTCGTGTTACCTCGTTATGAAAGTATGCTAATACACTAAAACCCACTCAAGAAACATGGACTTATCATGTATGGAGAGCCCGTGTTAACGGGTAAAAGATTACTGACAATCTTCAAATTTCAAAGTTGTTTTATTCACATTCATCCAACGCCACCGCTTGAGACTGACATAAATAACAATGCCATCGCCGTGTGTGTCTTACACAGCCTATTTTACTTCTAATTCTTTTTAGTGTTGTACATCCAAAAATATTTTACGATCGACACGGGCGCGTCCCGAATGGTAAATCGAGCGCGCGGGCGGTCACACCTCAAGTTCCCTTCTGATTGGATTATAATGCTTTTATATTACGATTCTTATTATTACGGGTGGGTGCTACCGAGTGGCGTGTGACAGGCGACGTCGGGAATACCAACTAGTGTCAGCGGAAGAGCTGTCGCGCGGCGACGACCGAGCGGCCGCGGCGGCGTGCCGGTGATCGATTCCACGCCGAATCCGGGTTAAATCCCGCTAATGACGTTTGAATCTACGTACATTCTGTTGAATCAATATGAAATTTTCGAGACTAAGCACTTACTTAGGAGATTGCATGCGGGAAGTAAAATCTATGCAACAATAGAGCCATATTTCGAAAAAGAATATAACAACCAAATCCAAGCCCAAACTTCATATTTTTCTAGTGACGAGAAACTTGACTCAACAGTTACGCCTCTACAAAACAAATGAAAAACTATGAAATCATAATCTTAATACGCAGTCGCAACAACACATCGATATTCTCTTCCCATGTCAAATCGGTATTCGACAGGAGCCGGTAAGCCATATCTAAGCCCCCACCACTACGTGGGTGTCTCACGTGATTTACAGCGGCTATCGCATCGCTCACAAACGTCGATAGCTACTAAAACATTGTCTGTTTCCCGATAAAAATAATTAATCGAATCGCCACGAGTAGTCAACAACGATCATTTTGGTTTGTAATTCCATAAATTAACACGGATTCGTTTGAAATCAGCTTTACTAGTTACCAATCGAAATATTTTTGGAATCTAGAGATGTAGTCTTTGATATTTTACATACAATTTATGTCACTCCAAATATGAACATAAAATATTTCTATGCAGTTGAATGTTTAACAGACTTGGAGATCTTTGTTCTTTACGTATTCAAAAAGAGAATGAAAACAAAACACAATCTTGTTTCTTGACATTTCTTAAACAGAATTCCGCTCAGCCACGGCGGCGTGCGAGTCACATACGATAACGAATAACTAGATGAGTCGACAATTTCTTCTCGGCGACATCGCCGCGAAAGGTATTTGTGCATCTTCTTGCATACAGGACATGTAATTTCAAGTGCATGCGCCCTGCATACTGAATGCATCTTGTAGAACACTGCACACTGCGTCATAACGTAACCTCTAGCCACCGTCCATCACGACTCGCAACACTTAACCCTTTACACTTGTAACAAAGATGATATTTAATTGAAGACTTTTGATATATTGACCACGTTTCGTAGTGGAGTGTAGAGACAGTGTTTTTATTTTCTTACGAACCCATCATTTCTCATTAAGTGGCGTTTGGAGAATAACTTTACATAACTAATGTCCGGACACGCATTTTATTGTTATCGTATTTTAATAAATTTTCATTGTTCAAACTGTCAATGGCTTTCGTCCAGTTCCGAGTATGGAGGAAGGAAGCTCATCTTTTGTTTTTGTTTATTATTTTTTAATGAGGACTGTGCGTTGAATTTATGTATGCTTATGATTGAGAGTATAATAATAAAACATACACTTATGCGCACACCAACTTAATTTTAAATAAAGCTCTACCTCTTTCATGCACTCATCGTAAGTAAAGGACAGCCTTTTTTGTAGCGCTGTCAGACAGAAATAAAATTGAGTTTTGTCATTAGCTGTCTATCACAACAATTTCGCTATTCCCCATGACAGTTGTTTACATCTAAAATAAGAATATCGCCACAATTCATTGTTTCACTAATGGATATAAGATTGCCCGGATGAACTCGCGCGAAAGACTGTTAACCTCTTTCGAGATAAGCAGTCATACAGCTCGGATGTCAGTGATATCAAGCCATCGTGCTTTACTAAAGAGTTCATAGATCCGTAAAAAAAATCCCGTTACTGCGACCACAGGGGCACCGTCGGATATGTCACGCTACACTTGTGCCGGAGATCAAACGCGCCGCGTCTTTGCTATGCCGGCGGTGCGGCGCACGCGCAATCGCAACCTGCCCGGGAATATTTCCACTACATTTGACTCGACAGCTGACTCTGATGGACCAGTTGGGTAATTGGACAATTCAATTTTCGATTCTCATTTGTTTGTGAGGTATTATACAGTACCTATTATAGTTGTCATTGTTACAGATGTAAGTACATAAAGATTTGTTTGATTATGAATATACGCGCACTAGATCGATACCAATAGATCGATTAACTTAAAACAAGGAAAATATTCACCAAACGGAATATACTTCACATAATGGCTCATCTCAAATTTCACAAATATACAAGTAGATCATGAATCATCATAGACTAGACTACATGAAACACGAAAAGCTAAACATAATATGCGTTTGCAGTCATTATATCTTTCAAGTAAGATGATCCGTGCTTCGGAAGGCACGTTAAGCCGTTGGTCCCGGTCACTACTTACTGAGGTAAGTATGTAGTCGTTACATGAGCCATGTCAGGGGCGTTTGGCGGCTCAATAATAACCCTGACACCAGGGTTGATGAGGTTGGTATTCCACCTCACAACCCGCACGATAAGACACGATACGTCTCTTCCAAGGTAGTTTTTTTTTTTAAAAATAGACTCGCGTTTGACCACAATCTCACCTGATGACAAGTGACGATGTGGTCTAGGATGGATCACGCTTACCTAGCGAATGCCTATTCACTCTAGCCTTGAAGACTTGAGTAGTCAAAATAACTGGAGTTCAAACTCTATCATAGTACATCTTCATATTAAACTCATTAGTTCGCTCATAAATACGCAATTTATTCAGTTAGCCTACAATTATATACTGTGCTAGGCTTATAGGTATTCTAGGTCATAGTGTCATCGCAGAATACCTACCAACCGCAATATTTATAGGAACGCCATGGTGACTTAATGTGGTTAACGTGCATTGTACTTCGCAATATAATAAATACCTACGTAAGTGTATTTGTTACTCATCTAAATATATAAAAGGAGAAACTGACTGACTGACATATCAACGCACAGCCTAAACGGCTAAACGTAGGTACTTGAAATTTGGAAGGGACGTAGCTTAGGTACCGTAGAGGTGCACTAAGAAAGGAATTACCGGAATTCCCACGGGAACGGGACTTAGCGGGAAAAATCCTTCCAAGCAAAAGCTAGTTATCGTATACACCAGAATGGATGTGTGTGCAATAAATTATATTTGATTTGATACAATAATACCATGGAATGAGGAATAATAAAACTACGTATAGACCCCCCCCCCCAACCCCTCCCCGCCGCTCCTCGGTCTTACTTTAGTCTTCATTCGTATAGGCGTCAGATGTCACACACACACACAGAGATGCGCGTATACGATAACGTCAATGTGTAGTGTCAGTGTGAAACGAGGTGTTTTGTAAGAAGTGTTCGGGGCGTGACAATACATAACATAAACAGTCTATAATACGTATTAAGGTGACAGATTAACTTACCAGACTTTTGCATATTAAAAGTAGAAGAGGGCTTAACATAAAAACAAACTATATACTCCAACAAAACAATATCCTGCGACTAACTTACTTATTAAATTGCAGTGAAAACTCGTGCACAAATAGTAAGAAGGCTCTCGTGTCGAGCTGAGAGTTACGTAAACTCGTCAGACGATATGACGAGTCTTGTTAACCCTGATGGATTACCGGCGCGCAGCCTCGCGATACATCTGGTAGCTCTCTTACGAGAATTGGTACGTGCTGTAATATTTTGTTAGAAAATGTTTAGTGGTTGGCATTTCATTTATTAATGTTTATGTTACATGATAGAATCATAATATTTGCTTACCCCGGTGGGAAATAGGCGTGAGTTAATGTATGATTATCGACGGCAAACTTCTATACAATAATAATTTTAAATGAACGATGATGTCTCTATGATCTTTATAATGTAATTTTATTCGGGAATCATCATCAACATCACCAGCCCATTAACGTCCCCACTGCTGGGGCACGGTCCTTCCCTATGGATGGATAATCGGGCCTTAAACCACCACGCGGGCCCAGTGCGGATTGGTGGTTATTAACGACTGCTAATGCAGCCGGGACCAACGGCTTAACGTGCCTTCCGAAGCACGGAGGAGCTCTAGATGAAAACTTTTTTTTTGTGGTCACCCATCCTATGACCGGCCTTTGCGAAAGTTGCTTAACTTCAACAATCGCAGACCGAGCGCGTTTACCGCTGCGCCACCGGGCTCCTCGGGAATATACGTTTTAAATTATGAATGACTTTTGACCAGTAAATTAATAATGTAGCTACTTATTAAGTTAAACAAATGGCAACATTACAATGCATATCTGCAGGAGCTAGCAACAGAGTGCAACCGTGAAATCATGACAACATCTCCATAAAGTAACGTTAGACACGACGCGAGCACAATATGAGTCGTCATAATAATTTCCATAATTAATAACCGTGCGTTGGTCACGATGTCTACCATTAGACGTGATCTCAGCTTGTGTTTTCTCGCAAATTGTTTTACAAGCGATTTATTGGGTTATAGGAATAGTTGCGAAATTACAAGTTGGTTAACGTAGCCGGGGTCTGCTGACCCCACAATCTTGACAATGGCCCCCAGTCCGCGCTGGACGGTAATGTCTATAATGAGAGACGGCAGCTTGCTTACATAACTGCTCGTGACTCGCGCATTACGGTATCGGAGAAAAATAAGACTCCGTACAGGGCCGCCTGCTGGTTGCCACGCATCCTCCATGTGAGGTGAAGCTGGCGTCTACTGGTTAAGTGGGTCTGCTTTACAAAAGTAAAAAATCATGATTTCTTTATTTATTCGCGCAATTTACAGGTTAATCGTAAGACTATGATTATAACACGTATAATGCAATGTACCTCTATAATGCAAATTGGGAATTCTTTCGTTTTCATGATAACGGAAGAAAAAGTCACGCAGTTCTCTCTCATTGGAACTAATCTCAGAAAAATGTTTAAAGTTTATAAAAAAAATAGTTTTAAGTTATTGTTAAGATACTTTTGCGGTGCCCTTACATGGTGTCACATGTTTGTACATATTTACTTATAAGAACTGTAATACCATGTGACATGCGATAAATAAATAAGTTTGTGTACTCAACCATTCCTAGTAATCACTTACGATATCCATAGAACCAAAGAAATAGGTTAAATGTGGTCAACAAAAAGACTATTATTAATTCAATTGATAGCTAATTTACTAAGTACCTATATAAAACTATAAGTATATATTCATTGCAGGTTTACAGGTAATTCATAATTGATTTTATCATAAAATACAAACATTCCTGATCCTATGACACGTGCACATGCTCGTATTTGTGTTATGCGACTAATTATGAGCCCGCGATAAAATAAAGTCATTGAAATGCCAACTAAAACTATAAACTCTAGTAATTATTCAAAGACCATAAATTATTAAATATCAGTTCCGACGTGCGATAGTAAAATTAATTAAACGAAATAAACGCATTGCATATTGGTTTATCGATACAGCTGAGACGAGCAAAAACGCCATTGTAACACGCGATCGGGATACTTCTTTTGATCGTTGGAATAATAGAATCTAATAAAATGCATTAGACTTTAAATATTAAATTAATTTCCACACAGGTGATTCCAACTTAGAGTGTGAGTGCGGAACGGTTCCCCAGAAGATGGAACATCTAATAACGGCTTCTTGGCCTTCCACCTGCACGCAAGAGGACTTGATCACACCCCGGACACTTCATACAGACAACCTCGTTTACATAGATACTACACATTAACTTTGTCGTACACGCGCATCTGTGTGTGTGACGTCGGACGCCATACGATTCAAGTCTAAACTGTGTTCGAGGGGGTGAAGTAAACCTAGCTCAGACGCTGGTGGGAGGCGGGGAGTTGCCGTTCTATACGCAGTATTTGCAGGCTACTAATAACGTCATTGCCGTAGCCAAATACTGGGAGGAAACTATCAGAGTAAACGTCTTTTTTTGTCATCGACACGAAAAAAAGAAGAATGAATGAATTTCCTACTTTTTTGCACTTATAAATTTTATTAATTGAAAGCAAGTGCGGCCCTGTGCACGCAGTCTAACTCGTTCACGGATCGTCAATAACCTATAACTTAATCCTTCTCTGGACAAGCAACCTTTAAACTATTTCATAACAATGGAGCCAGTTTTTTGTTTATATCTCATTAACACAACTAGATCCTATTAAAAAGCAAAATGTACAATCATCGTATAGTAAGATTACCAAGTCAGTTTTTCATCGCAGCTAATGAATCGTATAGACTTTTATTGTTTCGCATAATTGAAGAAATGTGCATCCAATTTACAGGGTATCAATTTTCTTTGAATGCACTGCCGTCGAAAGAAATCATAACGTAACTACTTATAACCGATATCGTCGTGTTTTATTTGGTTTTAATATCAACAATTTACTTTTTATTGGCGAATTCTTTAACGTACCACATTCCATTTCAAAAACTAAGCAGACATTGTTAATGAATACTGTCTAACAGTAAATAAAGATTACTTTATTGAAAAAATGTGCGTTATGAAAAGTCGAATGCTTTAAGCCTATTATGATTACAACCCGATAGACATTAACTCTGGCTCTATGCTACTTACATATTGATTAGTGCTACGGTTCTAGGAACCACGCACCTATGACCTACTGAATATTCAACACAGATATAACTTGGACACGAGATATTGAACCCATCTGAATTGTTAAAAAATATAAACGGTCTTACTACATTATTTTTATTAGTATGATATGACTTTAGTATGGTTTTATCGACTTTAATGTGTTCCAGAATTTGGCAGCCAATGAAAGTTTGAATCATTTGATTAGACAACTTACAATCCGGAGGTTAGAGGTTCGAATCCCGGTGGGGACATATAATAAAAATCACTTTGTGATCCCCAGTTAGAATAGGATATTACAGACTGATCACCCGATTGTCCAACAGTAAGACGATCCGTGCTTCAGGGAGCACGTTAAGCAGTCGGTGCTAGCTACTATTTAAGTGTAAGTGACTAGTTGTTACATGAGCCATGTCATGCCTTTGGCGACTTAATAGTAACCCTGACACCAGGGGCCTGATTCATAAAACTTACAATTTTATTACGTAGCTAATTTGAAATTGCAAAATATTTGTGATCACACACTCAGCAATGTACATCAAATTGTCATTGTAATTTACAATTGTAAGTTTTATGAATCAGGCCCCTGGTCATTGTGAGGTCAGTGACCGAGATTACAACTCCCACGAGAGAAAAAGAATACCAAGCATATTGTCATCTGTGGCTAGTGACCCTGCCCTCCCTGATAAGGATTTCGGGCGTGAGTTTTGTCTGTCAGTTGAAGGCGCATGGGCCAAGATTATTGTGGTTAAGCAACACAAGCTACAACACGGATATTGATTACGTTTGCGACCAGTACCGAATGCTTCGAGACAATAAATCAATTGCTCGTATACTCTACTACTCACTGGACTTACTCAGTGGACATTTTAATCAGAACTGTGACAGATTGCCTGTAGATATAGTTCACTTACCGAGAATTTAATTACTGGTTAGTAAAATGTTGGTTTAGCTATCTCTTTCCTTATACTATTTTACATAGATAGGTAAATACAAAACGTTTTAAAGTTTAATACAAAATAAATTGCAAGGTAAAGTAGTATAAAGATCATTTTTTAATATTTTGTCTGAAAATTAAAATGCTACAACTTTTTAAAATTGCACATCTAATATCTCACATTTCATGAGGTCAAAAATAATGGGTCTTTGTCTAAATTATATAATTTGGAATCTAAGAAATGCTTTCCGAAAATAATTTCTAAAATATTCGATTTTATTTACACAACTATGTTCACAGTTTATACACACATTTTCTTGATATATTGTACAAAAGATATCTCGTTTAGATTATGCTGTGTAACATTGCATCATCTGTCAACACTCAACAGTATTGATTTAGTAAGATTTATTGATAGCCAGCCAATTAATTACAAGCCCGTTAAGTATATTTAATTATGAAAAGGGGAAACTATCTAAAATATCTTATTTCTGAGTACTATAAAATGACATATCATACAAAGACTACATAATATACAGAACGTTAAGTCACCGCCTCTAATTCTATAAATATTTTTAACCTATCCACTACTTAAAATGTCACGAACATTTTGCAAAAAAAGGTCAAGTCACAATTTCTCCATACAAAAGACATCAACGTCTTCTTCCTATATCAAAATCTAATTAGACAAAATTATTTTGAATTGCGTGAATTGATAAATAAATTACTTTACAGAAATTTATTATTTATAAGATGTAGTAATCATTTTGTTCTAATATTTCTGTATAAAGGCCGCGAGTTTACGAGTGCGGCGCAGTGAGCGAGCCGCTCCTATAGGTACGGTCACGAGCATTAATATGTACACACTTTGGTACCATGTCACATTAACTTTTTTGACAAACTGAACTGTAAGTCTAACTAAATGTCAAATATGTTAGTGCAACAGACTCCTAAAGTGGATACATTATATTTGTCATGACTGTACATTCTAAGTATCGAAACAGGATATAAATAGAAGATCAAAAAAGTTTGCATTGAACGCGTAACTAAGGCACCACTACTTTTTTATCAGTGTCTGATAAATTGTTGGTGAAAACTAAAATACTTACTTAATAATAATTTCAGATTCAATTCGCTGTTATTCCATTGTTCTTCTTCTCTCGTGAAGGAAAAGAGACGATATGGTGGTAACCTGTACATTACAGCTTATGATATTCTTACGACTTTAATGCAGTTCAGGTTATCTTTTGGTTTTTTATATCTGCTGAATGATTTGTCATATTTTCCAATTAATATGACTTAATATGAGTGTTCCTATTAATTAAGGAAACAGTTTCTTCAAATAGTATTCCAATCACATGAAAGCCGTCATATGTCCAGTGGTTGAGCGTTGGACTCACGATCCGGAGGTCCCGGGTTTGAATCCCGGTGGGGACATAGTCACAAAATTACTTTGTGATCCCTTGTTTAGTTGGGATATTGCAGGATGATTGTCCGAATGTAAGATGGTCCTGGATACTACATACATTGTGTAAGAATGTAGTCATTACATGAACCATGGCCTTTGGCGACACCAGTATTGATAAGGTCGGTCTTTGATCTCAGTACCGAAACGAAAGAAAAAGATCGCATGACTGGTACACACTACGCTACGAACCCATAAAACATAGAAAAGCAAACAAAAATCTTTGCCTCGTAGAGGATAATGTTCGTTCCGGCAACAATGGCTCGTGGTCAGATAATGGGAGCGAGCAAATAACCGTGATCGAGTTCGCAGGTGCAGTCGCTCTTACACTGCACTGTGCACTTACTGTGCAAGATTTTTCAATATGTTTAGGATACTGTAGGTGCTGGATTAGACTAGATCATAGCTGGAAGGCTTGAAGATAAGTAGACAAGTCACAGTTGTTTCGTTAGAGTTTTTTTTTCTTAGTGTGTGATTTTGTGTCATTAGAAAATTCATATTTCGAAGCTGTAGTTTTCTGTTTATACTTTTGATGGTAAGGAGAGGCTCGACGATAATACGTTTGGTGAAAAGGTACTGTTATTTTGAGGAGAGACTCTAGAGGGGGGGGGGGGGGAGGAGGGAAGATCAGGTTAGGTTAGGGAGTTGTTTTGACGGCGATACGGCTCACCATCTAACAGAAAGCTCGGTGAGGGATGGGTACTTAGTTCATCTGTTTTCTTGAATGATTCAGTATATGTCACTACATATTCTGAAGCTGTACTTATTACTGTGCCAGATTTTCAATAATTATGTTTAGGATATTCCAGGTTCTAGATTAGCCTACATCGTAGTTGTAAGGATTGACTATAATACGTTAGATAAGCAGACAAGTGACAGTTACTTTGCTAATGTGTTTTTTCGTGACATTTTGAGGTTGTCAGTAGTCTTACGATGAATTGTGACTCAGAGAACCTCGATAGGGATTAACAGCGTGAATCTATGCAATAGTGTGAGTCACACTTAAGTCAAATGACAGTCATTTTTTTTTTATTTGTGTCGGGTACCTATACGGTATTTCCTATTAGAATTTCTCTGCTCACACTAGACAGAGGCTGACAAAATTAAAAGTTTTATTCTGATATCAGATACCTACACCAGGGGGGTTAAAAAGGCCACATCGAAGCAATACATCTAAAAAAAAAGCAATATTGCTATTTGACATTTGTTTGCATTGCACACTTACTTTTGTATGGACAAATGTCAAATTTCAATATTGCTTTTTAAGATGAGTTGCTTCGATGCGCCCTTTTTACCCTCCTTCCTATAATACGAATAAGATGATTGTGTAGACTCTAATAAAAAACGAAATTAATCAAATAATTTCCTGCACTTCTTGTCCGTTTGTCCTCTTTGAATTACAAGTAGGTACCTACCAAATTGCGAGTAGGTATTCGTACATACACATAATAAATGTGTGTGTATGTAAATACACATACATAGCCCTCTATGGATGTGAAACTTGGACACTGACACAGAAGGACAGAGAGAGACTCGAGGCCTTTGAAATGTGGTGTTGGAGGAGGATGGAAAGAATAAGTTGGTCAGAAAGGGTTACAAATGAGGAAGTGCTAGTAAGAGTAAGGGAAAAGAGACAAATACTGAGAATTATTGAGGACAGAAGAGGCAAGATGATTGGACACCTAATAAGACACGACGAATTCATTACAAACATCATAGAAGGAAAGCTAGAAGGAAAGAGAGGAAGGGGAAGACCAAGAAGAGCTTACATGGAACAGATTAAAGAAAAGGTTAACGTCGTGTCTTATAGGGAAGTCAAGGAATTGGCCTTTGATAGACTGGAATGGAAAATGCTACACCGACAAGAGCGTGGCTCTTAAATTGATGATGATGATGTATGTAAATAAGTATCCATTGTTACAAGCACATAGATCAAACACATCGGTATTGTTTGAATTACATTGTCTAGTTTACATAGCAGTGAGGAGGATGTAGTTACACCACTATAAAGTAACTATAGCCATAGAACAAACAATAATATTACGTATAGAAGGGACACTCTCCACCCCGCATCACCCCGCTCCACTATAATTTACCCACTTTAGGACTCTGTCGCACTAACATATTTGACATTTAGTGAGACTTACAGTTCAATTTGTCAAAAAAGTTAATGTGACATGGTACCAAAGTGTATATTAATGCTCGTTACCGTACCTCACCATAATACATTCTAAGTTTTCCGTCTTACCCAACCATGCATAGAGTGTTATAAAATACAAATTTAAACATATTCTAAAGTAGCAAAACAGACAGTGGCCTTATTAGAATTTAAACGTTACTTTTAATTCCCAACGTTATACTGATTTGAATACGATCTCACCAGAAAGAAATGGTGGGCAAGCGACCGTGCAACTGACGCGCGGTACCGGACATAGACTAACTTCCCTAACAGATTCGACAATTGGTATGATAGTAAACTATTTTCGAAATTGCAGTAGGTAGTATAAAGTGCGTGAATCTTCAAAAGTGACTAATAGGTATAATGTTTATACCTATACTTTACGTTTAAGTACATTTTATTTCGATATACCTAGCGCAAACCTGTCTGATTCTAGTCGCTCTGACCTACGAGAGTTATCTTGTGCAGAGTTTCTCCTCCTCTTTGATCCCTAGAATTATAAAATACCTACAATACAAATACAACTTTCGTTCCATAGTCTTTTGATTACCCCGGCGAAAAATAGGCGTGAGTTTATATTATGTAAGTATGTATATGAAGCTGTTGCAAATTCCCAATAAATATAGTTAGCATTCCCAGTCATAGATCTAGCAGATACCACGTTAACGGAACACATGCCTTATGATTAACAGGTAAATGCACGTGCCCTCTAATCCTAGCTTTCATTAATCCACAGATCGAAATCAACGGTAATAAAGCTCAAGTAACCACGCGATGGCTATCGCAACTCGAACGCAACAAAAGAAGACAAATGCGACGCTTTCTTTGCTCAAACGAGTGTCCATTCTGCGGCGCGGCGGTAATGAGTCTTTGTCGCTGGTAGCCTGAACAGCACAGGCCATATAAATCATGGTGGCCCAGGAAATCATTCATCCTCAGTAATGTGCTGCGAAAATAGGCTTCCAGTGAACGCGACGCTAACGCCCCCTACACCCTAACGTTTTAAACCGAAAATTATAGCATTAATGAAAATATAAATCTTGTTCTCAGTTATCCGAAGTTTCGGTGCTTTGTACTCGTTAATACTTATTGCTGTACACGCGACGAAACGACCTCGAAATTACTTGTGTAAAAAAACATGTTAATAGATTCTATTAGTATTGAACATTATTAAACGAAATACTTTTTTTGTTATTTCATGCTCTAATTAAAAACAAACAATGTGGTGGATGACTCCCTAAAACAATGGAGCTAACTGGATCGTGAATCGGTAATATTTTTTAATTTACAACAGCCGTACCCACCACAGAGATTTCTTTGTTAATAACTTACTTTGTGCACGATCGCCATTAGACGGGTATAAAATAATAATGCCTAGTCAATTAAAAACAACACGACATAGTTCAACGGTCGTTCCCATGGAATTTTTGTCATAACTTCTGCTGTGTCTGAAGTTCAGACCGCATCTCTGTATGACAAATCGTGACAAAACCACCGACTCATCTGCGCGATTACCAAGCTAACCTATGCCGGTGGAAACAATGACGAGTGATTAATTTTGAGCCTTATTTTAATTGTGGTAGATGGTCAATACGAGCATGGGTTAGTATCGGCGGGTGAATGTAAGTTGGTGGGTTGAGGAATTCATGCGAGCTGGCGGCCTCAGCCGCATGCCGAGGCTACCTTCATCCATCAAGCTCGGTACACATCACCTTCAACATGGCAATCGACCGGAATGAACCACAGCCTCCAAATTGGACTGGGACAATTAAACGACCACAAGTCAATCCTCTGCCTTTTTGTATCACAAACCAATTCGTTAATTCAGGTAAGCGCGGGTCAGACCAATGGAACCTTTAATCAGAGTATTATCCAAAACACGAAGTATTTAGTATAGTATAGTTTTTAGTTTACTTCCTGCTTAGACAAGGTTTTAACTTTCCGTGGCATATGGAACGAATAAATAATAGTATTACTTACTATTATTTATTCGATTAATACCAAAGTATAATAACAAAGTATTATAGGTATTTGTCTCCAATATTCCTGTCGATGTAATAAAGTTTTTTGCGATATCTATTTCAAAGTAACGCTTCCGAACATCATGTCGCTAACGCAATTATGGCTCATTATCATGCGAACAGAAGGAACACTATCTCTCTCTGTCCTACATCTGAGATATGCATCTGTCCCTCTCGATCCGACGGCCAATTTTAATATCAAATATCAATATTTGGATGCAATCAATCAAAGTTAATCATGCGAAAGATATAAAAGTAAAATGAATACATTAAGTGTATAGTGAGCGCTGGGGCGACGCGACTGCGCGGACGTTTTTTACATCGAACCTAATAATGAACGATTAGAAAAAAAACTCGCTGGGAACTTGTGTGCCCATTGTATTAAGTATATCGTCATGACAAGCGTATTTTTAGTATTAATTAGCTTGAAAAATTGGAAATAAGCTGGTCATCAATAATGCTATGGAATATTTAAATTTAAATACACCATCTAATATAATCTAGAAGTTAAACATATTGCATTCTGATTTGCAAAAAGTATTTTTGGACGATGGAGGTTTTTGTTGTCGTTTACAAATTGGCTTATTGTTTTATTATTTTATTTAATTACTTGTACACCTAGTGAATTATTAACTTTCACTACTTGGCCGGAAATTTATCTATACCTATGTAGCTTAGCTAGAATCACGTGCTGTTTTAGTTAGAGTAATTTAAAAAGTTGGGTAATTAGGCCAACAGTGAGGATCGATGGCATGAGTTGAAGCTAACTTGGAGTACACAAATAAAGCTAAACGTTGTTCTCCGTGTGTTTGTGCGCTTCTATCGATTTTTTTTCAATGTGACTCTACTCTACGGTGTTTTCTAACGCTTGGGTATATTTGTAAATATGATTTTAACATTTCGTTAGTTGTGTAGATATGTTGATAGAAAGTAAAAAGGTTAGGTTAAGCGACTCATGGCGACGTCTAAATCACGGCTTAGTGACTGCTTTTTTTTAAGTTAAAGATACCAAAAGATTTTTTTATTCGGCAGTTATAAAACCCTTTTTCGGAATCTCAAGTTCTCATTTTATTACAAAAGCGGGCCGATTTAAAATATCAAATATCATCTTAAACTAATGTGAAGTTTACGATCTCTCTAACCAATTAACATAAGATACAACACCAAAATGTAGATAAAGCCAGAGCGTGAGATTTTGACACTGTTTAATTTACCAACAAAATATTGTGAGAATCTTCAGTGGCGACAGAACGATGGTAATCCATTTCTCTTCCCTTTCACAACTGCCATTCAAATGTACATTTTTTTTATTACCACTACATTTAATATAAAGATTTCTATTGCGAACTAAAACGTGTTATATTTCCTCCACTTAATTCGCAGAAATTCGTGTGAAATAATTAGGCGCGAAATAAAATCAGAAGCTAAATATGCCTCGTGTAACTTGTAATTCGTTTTATCTTCTAGGTTTATCTTTGTATCTAATATGCATAAATATATTTGAGTCTGTCTTCTCACGCGAAAGTCCATCAAATGCGTCTTTTAACATTTACATAAAAAGCCAGTATACACTTTAACGTCACCACTACGTCATACTGAGCTCAAAATAACTCCATAGCATCTCAATTCTTACAAGAGAATAATTTAAAATAGCAAACAAATTGTTCCATTATGAAATTCAAAACTTCAGGCGGCACCTCATTTTCAAAACATAAGTCCTTCTCTAAAATTGTGTACACGTGGGGAGAAAATCGACAAAATTAGGGAAAGCGTCGCGATACACGGCGTCTGCAAAGTTACCCTCCGTCGAAATATTACATTTCCGAACGAACGAGCCTCAATGCTCTACCATAGTGCGGTACTGGCGCACTCAAAATTCACAACTAGCGACTAGAATAGGGCTGTCACACGTCCACTGTATTCGCACTAGGTATATTTATTTATTTATTCGTATGTCAAAATCCCGGCGCACGTGTAATTAGGTACATCTTTGAATCTATTATAGGTATATAAAGCGAAAATGAGTACTTCTTTTTGAGATGAAATATTAAACAGTCTTCGAGTATAATCCGATGAATTTTAGCTATCATAGTTTTATATATTTTATACCTTATTTTAAGTAATTTTAGTAAGCTTAGGATCGTAATTTTAAAAAAAGTACGTAATTCAAAATTCAGTCAAAAAGTTTTCCGGTTCTTTCGACAGCCCTAATGCAGAACCTGGTTCTTACAGCATACACCGTATATGGAACTCTGAATTGGCGTCGTCAAGCGATGGTGTAGTTACAACCGGTTAGATGACCGCCGCCAGTTTTAATGTTGATTAAAATGATTTTCTGGATTAAAAACAAGGTTTAAAGTTTTATTACTAGGTTTCATGCACTTAGGCACTCGCTTACGGCTACCATGCGTAATTATTCGAACTTACGCTTTTCTGTTGCACTCGGAGTAAAGAAAACACACAAAAGCGTTTAGCTGTTTATCGTACCAAGCACAGCGTTAGTCTACTGAGGTATTGTTCTGGAATAAAAGTATGGTTCATCGTATCCAGAGGCTGCCAGTGCAAGGTGACCTGTGGCTCCGCAAGCCCGATAGAGGTAACGTATGTACTGTGTAAAAGTACAGAGGGTCTAAAAAGGCCACGTTGAAGCTATTCATCTAAAACAGCAATATTCCAATTTAAAGTCTATTTTAAGTACTTAAGTGTAAAAACAAATGTCAAATAGCAATATAGCTTTTTTAGATGAATTGCTTCAATGTGGTTTTAGACCCCCAGGTATATTTTTCATTAAGTATATGTCGGAGTTAGTTATGAATTAAGAAGAGAAATTGATCAAATCGGAAAATAAAATGAAGTTACATCACTTCCGTCATGAAGTTGCAACGCTCCGACGAAAGGTGGTGTACGAGCAGAGCGGAGTGAAGTCGGGAGTCACTACAGAGTCGTCGTGTCGAGCGGACGTGCACTGCCGTTCTAGTCGGGCGGTCTACCGCGAACCATCGTCTTGAGCGGACGTGTCGAATAATTACGATCGGAACGTGGAGTGCTATAGTCGCTCACCTATAACTTGTAGGGACGTCAAGAAAGTGTGATCGGAAAAGAGCACCTAGCAAGTACGTTCACATGTCCCGATGATTCGGTCCGAATGTTGGAACCATGGGTGGTGGAGGGCCCCTTCGCGCTAACGTCCTTATGCGCGCTAGATAACGAGAGACTGTGTAACCGTTACGAATACCGTGACGTTGCCGTGAGTGTGTACCTTATGCTGTGACTTTATTTAATCGTGATACAAAAACTATGTGGAAGTAAATAAAATGATTGTGATACTGATGACGGCCATTATTGTCTTGTAACGCCCACCCATCCCTTCTGACATCACACCACTTTTACGACATCAGAAGTGGGATTAGTGAACTTGGATGAAGACAATGTGATGCGACGTTCACAACAAGACAATGTAAGTTTGGATTATCACAATCAGAAGAAGATTATGATGACTATCACATTCGTGTGTCCACGTGATGAAGATGTAGTGTCCATCCATGACTGAATTTGAAAATGGACCTGAATTTGAAATGAACCTTGCCAATGATCGGCATCACTACATGCCGTAAGATATGATGGCGTGAACATCAACAATATTTCCATAATGTGTGCAGTCGTGTTTGGAAATTATGGTACCTCAACTTGGAAACTGTTATTACGGTGAGTCGTTTTCATACTGGATCCTTTATTGCTGGGTGAATTTCCGTTTCTAGTAATGAGGAAAATTGCTTTTTTTTAAAAACCAAATTGGCGAGACATATTGTGTCAATCTGTGTCAATCATACCGCGTTTTCCAATCTGTTTTCATCATTGTCAAATCTTTGTATTTTGGTCTAAAAATATTTCGAATTGGTGTAGACACGCTTGACCTGCGTGGTTAAAGTTGTATTTTCTCACTCCAAGCAAAAAGAAATTAATCATGACATGATAATTGAGTCTCGTTAAATAACGTGTTTTGTAATCTACCGTCATTCATCAAATGTTTCAATATTCAATATTCTTTATTTGTAATCTTTTTAAACCGATTGAAAGAAAGTCATGTGAATACGATAATACAGTGAATTCTTTTGTTTCATGTCATAACTTGCCACGTGGTTCGGCAACTGGTGGATTGCTAGCGGCGATGTAAGTGGTGCGGCCTGAGCTGTAGCCGTGCAGTGACGTCATCATGGCAGCACGTTGTATTATACCAGTCGGACTTGCTGCGCTGGTGAAGACCTAAACCATGTCACAAGACCAGTGGTTGATCTTTTATTGGAAATTCTTATAAGTCCTGGTGAGTCTTATCTGTTTTACCTGATTTGAAATATGGGAAGTTTTAATAGGATACAAACGAATGTAGTGCAGAAAGTTGTCTTTTGTTAACTTTAGTTAAATTGGAAATCGTAATGAAGTGAAGTAAACATTGCGAAGTAAAATGATTTGGATTATGATTAAATGAAATAGGCTTAGAAAATGCCCGAAACAGAGTAAATCATTAGTGAGAAAATTGGAGCAAAACATTCTAAATGATGATCATACCGAATCAGTAATTGTGTAAGTGCGGTAATATTTCCTCGAGGTGTTGGTCGCTACATTGTGACTTTATGACTTGTGTGTGTGAGAGCAGGGTGCTCTGTCGTTTTGTGGTCGTGGACCATGGTGGCCATCCCGGGAGGGGATGTTGTGACTCATGACTGTTTTGTAGCGTAACCGCAGTTGGGGGAGGAATATTACAGCCTGTTGTGCTTTGCAGTAGATGTGTAATGTTGGTTGATTTAATTGAGCAATGACAGCTATGATTGACCTGTTTCGGAGCAACTCTGATAGGAAGCTGCGCACTTGTAGTGTTCGGGGCTGCAGCCACTTTTGTGCTGCTCGTCTTAGAAACTACAGGTATGCGGTCGAGGCCTGGATGTCATGTTGACTTTGTATTTGGTCATGACATTGTACCTGAATCTAAGTCAAGTTGACCTCCGGTAGAATTAGTCGAACTGCGCAAATTAGAAATTAGTGATATAAAAGAAATTGTGTAACGCATTGACCACTATTCTACCAACTAAAATGTAAAGTTTGTGTGCTAGCTGTGTTGAGATATCGTCACTTGGTGTAAGTGGCATGAGTTGCTGTCGCTCGATTTAGGTGGCAGTAACGACTGTGTTGGGATATCGTCACTTGGTGTAAGTGGCATGAGTTGCTGTCGCTCGATTTAGGTGGCAGCAACGACTGTGTTGAGATATCGTCACTTGGTGTAAGTGGCATGAGTTGCTGTCGCTCGGTTTAGGTGGCAGCAACGACTGTGTTGAGATATCGTCACTTGGTGTAAGTGGCATGAGTTGCTACCGCTCGATTTAGGTGGTAGTGACGCCTGGTTGTGAGATATCGTCACTTGGTGTAAGTGGCATGAGTTGCTACCGCTCGATTTAGGTGGTAGTGACGCCTGGTTGTGAGATATCGTCACTCAGTAGAGTGGCATGAGTTGCTACCGCTCGATTTAGGTGGTAGTGACGCCTGGTTTTGAGATATCGTCGCTCAGTAGAGTGGCATGAGTTACTATCGCTCGTTTAGGTGATAGTAACGACAGACGTGTAAAGAGTAATTGGATTTTCATGTTTGGTTGTTTATAGTGTGTGAATACTGGTCAATGGTCCGTGTATTGTTAGTTGATGATTTATCATGATGTCATGAGAGCTCGTGTAGAGTCACAAGTAGAGCTCGTGTAGAGTCACAAGTAGAGCTCGTGTAGAGTCACAAGTAGAGCTCGTGTAGAGTCACAAGTAGAGCTCGTGTAGAGTCACAAGTAGAGCTCGTGTAGAGTCACAAGTAGAGTCACAAGTAGAGCTCGTGTAGAGTCACAAGTAGAGCTCTTGTAGAGTCACAAGTAGAGCTCTTGTAGAGTCACAAGTAGAGCTCGTGTAGAGTCACAAGTAGAGTCTCATGTTGGTCAGGAATGACCGAGCGAACTTGGATACTGTGCTGTGGTATGTTGTTTCAGATTAACACACGAGGACGTGTGTCGCGCAGGATGGCCGTGTCGGAGTTAGTTATGAATTAAGAAGAGAAATTGATCAAATCGGAAAATAAAATGAAGTTACATCACTTCCGTCATGAAGTTGCAACGCTCCGACGAAAGGTGGTGTACGAGCAGAGCGGAGTGAAGTCGGGAGTCACTACAGAGTCGTCGTGTCGAGCGGACGTGCACTGCCGTTCTAGTCGGGCGGTCTACCGCGAACCATCGTCTTGAGCGGACGTGTCGAATAATTACGATCGGAACGTGGAGTGCTATAGTCGCTCACCTATAACTTGTAGGGACGTCAAGAAAGTGTGATCGGAAAAGAGCACCTAGCAAGTACGTTCACATGTCCCGATGATTCGGTCCGAATGTTGGAACCATGGGTGGTGGAGGGCCCCTTCGCGCTAACGTCCTTATGCGCGCTAGATAACGAGAGACTGTGTAACCGTTACGAATACCGTGACGTTGCCGTGAGTGTGTACCTTATGCTGTGACTTTATTTAATCGTGATACAAAAACTATGTGGAAGTAAATAAAATGATTGTGATACTGATGACGGCCATTATTGTCTTCTAACGCCCACTCTTCAAACGCCCACCCTCCATTCTGATGATGATGTTACGACCGACCCCACCCCCTCTGCTACGACATATATATGTTTGAAAAAAAAAAATAGGCTATATATATATAAATAGGCTAACTTTTAACGGCGGCATATTGTAAGTACAGATGACTTTAAGTTTACAAGTACTTAGAGCTTTATTTAAATAAACTTTTCAAGAAAATAATTTCACAAATCTTACTTATTTAAGTTTAGATGTGCTTGAATGATTTTGATTAAAACTTTTTTAAAATGTTATCAGACTTACGTAACTGTTCAATTATTTTTTTATTCTGTCTTTAGTTAGTGCAATTTAAGTAATAAATAATGATGGTTATTACTTATTTTCAAGTTTAGAGTTTCATTTCATTTGGTAAGATAATCTCTATTGAAGATTGATTTAGTAACAGAGGATAAGAAGAAAGACCGAATTGGTTACGTTTAGTCCAAAACATTGTCTGCAGACAATAAACCTAAAAACAAAAAAGTAAATTATCATAACCAGCCCATTAACGTCCCCACTGCTGGGGCACGGGCCTTCCCTATTGATAGATATTTAGGGAGAACAAAAAATGAAAAATAAATGTATAATTAATATACTTACTTAAGTACCTTAATGTTCAATGCTAACCAACTACAAAATGAACCATTTTTATTGCAAATAAATGAATTATGAATTAAAACGTAGCGATATCATTTCAACATACTTATACCAAAATACAATACTTATAAGAAAACTAAATGGAATATTAGATACTTTTTAAGGTATCATTTTAAGAGGAGGCTTCTAATTTTGAATAACATATCGTCGCCTTATAAAGAAAACTACGAAAGCGCCTTTTTTGAAAAATGACATTAGAATATGATTTTAGTTAACAAAACAACGTTGTGTGTGGTGTCAATTTTACTCGGATTGGAATTAATTGAAAGAAACCGAGGTTTTGTTGAACAAACTCACATCCGAATGTGATTTTTCAAAAAGGCGCATATATGGTTTTCGTTATAAGGCATTTTTAATAAGGCAAATTTACCGATATAACTATGGCAATAGAATAGAATAGTGTTGTGAGTGTGGAGCCGTGTACGCATGACGGTTTATGGTAAAATGATTTCGGAGCGGGAGGACGTCGCGGGCGATGCGCAGACGCCGGCGGCCCCGCCCCCCGCGCTAATTGCGCCAATCTCCGCCCCGCACGCACACGCACGGAGGTGCGTATGTGTGCGTACACGCATACTTTACAGGACTAACAATTTAAAACTAGACTTAGCTCTGTTTTTTTATACTCTTTGTCGATTTTATTGATTACCCTACCATGATACTAGTTGTTTAATATTTTTTTCCGTAGATAAAAAAAATTGTTATCTTTAGACTTGGCGCCTTTGCCTGTTAAAAGTAGGTACCTGTATTGCAAGTAAAAAAATAAAAAAATTAGGTACATGTACGTACTTATTTTTGCATAGAAACCCATTTGATCATTACATATGAATATGAATATTTGAATGCAATAAAATATTTCGTAATCTTTTAAACCTATACACGATATTTATGACATCAACTATAACTGCAATACCGGTGGAAAAACTCTACTTGCTGTATATTTCTTATTACTCATACACACACAAGCATTCAAAATGCAATTGTCATAAGTAATTAAAAAACACAGTTTAAAATGCGAGAGAATCCACCACGAAAAGCCTTTACCCACAAGAGAAAAATAGCGAGTCATTTCATACTCTTATTGCTCTCACTTACCCGAGTTAATTGTTAGTTACCCGACGATCATACTGTTTTACCTCGCCGAGGGTAATTGGAAAAATTCTCATTACACCGCCATCTTGTGACAATAAAATGAACTAAATCACAGGCAAAGTTATTAGACCTCCGTTTGTGGGCGATCCTGACAGTTTTAATGCGAGTTTTGCCACTCCCCGGATACTTCATACAAAACACCTCGTTTTACACAGACACTACACATTGACGTTATCGTACACGGGCATCTGTGTGTGTGACGTCTGACGCCATACAATTGACGACTAAATTAAAACCGAAGCAGGGTGAGGTAAACTTAGCCGCTAATAACAAAGCCTGCCATTTTTTACTCTTTATAAGTTTTACCTCATATAGAGTCAAGCAAATTCCTCCTTCGAACTCTACCACTTCTTACATAGCTTACCCTAAATAAATTAAACAAACGTACCGAAAAACGTTTTCTTTTTTCTATTGAACTGATTTATGAATTTTAATCAAGAAAAACGTAATAGTAATTACGACATTTTATCACGTTTTTCTATGACGTCACGATAGTAATTTCGTGTTTTGACGTTTAGTAAAAAGTAACTGATTTGACTAGTTGGAAACCAGCCTATTCTAGTTAAGCTAGGTCAGTCATTTCATTAAGTACACATCAAAAAGTGCCCTTGTAATACTTACGACGTATGTCATTATTTGACAATCAGTCATACAAATTGTAATTGCCACTTGTCAAGGAGTCACTATGTTCGATACCATGATGGATTTCATAGAAATTTTGTGACCACCTCATCTACAACGTGTTGTAGCTAAAAATCAGCGTTTTGTTCGTGAGAGCATAAACTTGCGCTGAGCTATGACCAAATCTTGCCTCCTTTTATTTTCGTAAATACAACTGCTCTTAAATTCCGACGACAATCCAATCATAGGCCACCTTATCTTTTTAAAACTTCCTTTCGTCCCATTCATTTACCATCCTAAATTCATACAATAACTCGTACCATAAACAACCAAATCCCCATTCATTATCCATAGTATTGTCTCTTACTTTCTACTCATTTTCCTACATACAATTAAAGACAATAACCACCCCCAAACTTGAGTCACATATCATTGCAATGTGAACTTTGTCGCATTGTTCCAAGGTGTAATTTCATAGGTGGAAGCGCATGGTCGGCCGAGGTGGCGATTGTTCAATAGGTGTGAAATCACCGATGGTTGGATACTCTTGAATAATGGGTTCGAATCCAGCTTACCTCGCGATACACTTTAGGTTCATCTGTTTTCTCTTTATTGGCTATTCGACTTTTATTGTTGTAATAACGATTGAAAATCGAGTACTACTCTTTTGTCTAATGATACACATTGGAATGGTGTTATTGTCTTCTTTTTGTGTGTGGCGTAATTTTATAATAAACAATTTCTATTCTTATCTGTTAATATTGAATTATTTATTGTATAAATATACAATACGTAATTCATACGCAAATGCAAATGTTAATGGACTAAAATGCAATTATTTAAAGTTAATAATTTTTGTGTAAATCTAAAATTCCAAGATAAGTAATAATTTTTCGTTTTTTTTTTTTTGTTTGTTTAAGGTATATGGACGTACTACAAGATGATATCGGAATTTAAAGTAAAAATTGATGTGTGTTTTATTGAACTACATCAGTCTGTGGCAAGGTATCGTAATTTCGACTTCTCTCAGTGTAATTCGGTTCAGTAATTGTACATTTTTACTACTACTACTACTGTAAACAAAGCACCTCATAGAAGCTAGATAGCTTTTGCTTACGACACATTATTTAACAAAAGAAATATGACGACATGACTTCACATGTAAATATATGAAGTAGGTGAGTAGCATACAGAAAATTAAATTATACAAACTTTCAGAACTGGAAAATTGTATGATTCCATAATATAAATTAAACTATAAAAAACATGAGTGGGTAACACCGTATAAACAATAAAATGATGTTTTCAACTCGACTATTAGACGTAGTTTCCTTAAATAAAACCCAACTAAAGGATAGAGTTTCAGTAGACATCTACACTTTTAGTGGAAATAAAAATAACAATAAAACAGATTTGGAGAGTGAAATAAATTTTCCCTTCGTCATCAATCGCGTTGTTGGTATAAATTATAGTGCATCAAACGCAGACCCTATCGAATTACAACACCCGTCACCATGCAACAAAATTCAAAAGTAAATAAAATATGAACCTAAATATAAAAGTTGTCTTTAATGCATTGATGTATTAATGTTAGTATAGCTTTAATGTAATTTTGTTTTTGTTTTTTATTTATGTGTTGTTAGTATTAATAGTGTTCTACTAATAAGTAAGTTTTTACTAATAAGAACACAAAGGTTTATATTTTAATTAAACACACACACTCTGTCTATCCAAAATTCCAAATCCAAAATGGGTTATCCATTTGGGAAAACTAATTTGAGTAGCTATAAAATATATATGCATCGCTACAGCTCTATAGCCTGGCTAGCATTGGAATGATGGAAAAGGAAAACACTATGGGATGAGAAAACGACATATTAACTTAGGCATACAACCAAGGCGACCTGTCCAATTAAACGTTATGAGTACAAGTAAAATTTACTTTTAAATGCACGAGACCGCATTCTACCAAATACGCGGCAAGTTGTCAGTATAAAATTCATATAAAAATTCAGTGGCCAGAAGCAAAAACCGACGACGTCGCTCGTAAACTCGAAGGCAAAAGTGAAAACGATGCGCGTTGTCATCGCGCACAGTATATGTGCCTCGCGAACGCTTCATAATGCGCTTTACAACTCCACTGTCTCAGTACACTATACGAGCTAATATCAGCACCATAAAACATACATTTAAACATCAACAAACCCCGAACGCGACACAGGAATCTATATTAATTAACTACTGTTCCTTAAGTAAAAAGGAACGCGACGTAACTTTAATTAACACCCATATCTTCTTTTGGAAATCGATGTGTAATATCATATGTAAGCAAGTACCTAATCGGGCCCCCGTATGTCGACCAAATGAATTCACCAGATTCAGATGTAATCGCAGCGACAAGAAGCCGCGGCCGACGGCGACACGATAAGGCGCGCTTACAAACCGCCCAAAACTCGGGCGAGCCGGTCCCCGGCCTCGACGCCCATAAACTACGCTACATAACTGCTGTGAACGCGACGAAATCAATTCCCAGTTCCGATTCCGAGAAGTGACACAGTTTCTCGAGTGTCACATCACTACCGACGACCGCTAAATAAATTCTGGCGATCCCGACCGCGCCGCATGCCAATCTAGCCCCTAACGACCGCGTGCTTAGAACGCTCGCGCCTCAAATGAGCAGTTAAAATATAAAGAAGAGCCACCTGTCCCCACGAAAAACTTTATAGCCTCCATAAAATTTAAACCTCAAAAAAACAAAAAAGTATGGATTATTTTTTTCTTTTACGGCCGAGACCCATTTTAGATCGTGTTTACCTAAGCTGTCACCTTACAGAATGGCGATTTTGACTGGTCGGGTCCGGTGAATTAATTGTGGAGTTTCGGAGAGATATCGTCTGATGCGCGATAAGCCGCGACGGACGGCTGCCTACCGTCCGTGGGAGCAATTTGCTTAAATACTGACAGCTTCGGTCGCGGAATTAGAGGGTCGTTTAACGTGCTTAATTGTTATGGCGTCCAGTTCCGCGGTATCCGTACTAAAATGAGAATTAATGGATGTGAGTAGAGGAGTCATATTTCATGGTTGAGGTAGATGAGAAGTTGTTGGTCTTACCGTGCGAGGAGACGGCGGCCGAGTAGGAGGGGTGCATCTGCTGGTGGTAGTAGCGGGCGCGGCTGTGGTGGCCGCCCTCGAGCGGCGAGTGGAAGAAGTCGCCGTTGTTGTCGGCGCCGGCGTCGGCCGCGGCCGGGCTGCCGTTGACGCGGCTGTCGTACCAGCGCTGCTGCAGCGCGCCCGCGCCGCCGCCGCCTGCGCCGCCGCCCTCTCCGCTCATGTCCATGCTCGCTCCGGCCTCACACACCATGCATCGCTTTTATACACACGCACTCAGAGTCCACTCTGCTATCCGCATTTCAACAGTCAGTCTCTTATTCGCTCGATTGCTGCGATCGAAGCGAGTTCAGTCTCATCCTCGTGAAGACTTCACGCGGCCGCGATCAGCCTTGGCCGGCTCATGCTGCCCTTATCTGAAAACGAAGTGAAATACATTTTCATTGGATCACTTTGGGTATTATCGCACACCGCTACATCAAAGGGTATTAAATCCGTCGTTTTGTCAAAAAAGAGACAATCAATTAAGATAATATTGGTGTTATCGAAAGACGTCTGATATCGATACGCTCCCAATTTGATTAAGTGATAGCGAGCGAACAACACTCGATACCGCAGCGATAAGCGATAACGCGCATTAACCGCTGTTAGCCAACCGAACCGTGATTTTTATTGCCACTAAACTCGCTGAAGATATCTGAGTGGTGTATCTGTCGTAGACACGTAACACGGCGCATCATGAAAGCCGTCGCTTCATGATCTATAGACGGATAAAGGCACGGCTCCTGTATATCACTCGCGACTTTTATACAACCAGTAATAGCGTCGTTTAGCTACTAATCACAATCTTAAAAGTTTTGTTGTCAGAAACATAGAAGAATATTTTAATGACGAAGTGCCTACAATAAAAGATCTTAAGAATAGTAATCGCCCATTTGTTAAACTAGAAGAACGAGGAACATGGGTGAAGAATTCGCGGGAGATAATAAATTACGTCTCGAGACACAAACGTGAGGCAAATGACTCGTTCGCCATTTATTCAGAGAGCGGTTAAAACATTAACATATATCTAACAACTTTTAGCTTTGTAAAAACTGGATCACGGATGACGAGTAGCCAAAAATTTCAAGTAGTACCTAAACGAATATATTTAATTAATTATTTGCATAATATTAGAGTGTTAAAAAGTGCCACTGTTTTGAAGAGTAAATTTTTCGCTGTTTGTAGGTAATTATTTCTGAAATGAATTCCTTTATGATATATACTAATAATATATAAAAAGTCTTTATTTTAATTTATCAATCGCAATGTTTCTTTGTGCCTATCTTTTGGCAACAGTAGATAAGGAATCGTTATCACCAATCGAAAAATAACCTTATTTTCTGCCATTTTTTTTGTTATCAGCTCATTAATTGTCATTACGATACGATGTGTCAAAAGTTAAGCTTTGATAACAATCTATTGTGACCGCCTAAGCCAATAATGCTGCTTGAAATAATAGCGTTGTGATTTACAAAAAAAAACGACTTTATTGTTATCGATTGAATCTCAGTTCATTTTTTAAGTAAATTGTTGAATGTTTGACAACACTATGTTCCATATTTAAAGATTGTTGCAGATTAATTTCAAATTAATACTACGTAAAGCGGGTAATCTAATCAACTTAATGACGTAGCTTTCTTCTAAAATCGCTATCTGTGTCCAGCAGTGAACTAATTCAGAGTGACGATTTTAAATGATGATAATTAAAATCGATTTCGATACAAACTGACAAACGAATGCAAACGGTGACGCAGATAGGTAATTATATTTCATTCATACGCTAGTCTTTCAAATTCATATCGAGAGACGCCATTTTAAACTACAACAATGCGGTGTTTTACATATTTGACATAGAGAATTTGAATTTGAAGAAGAATTATGTATGCCTCTAGGTCTAGGTCATGGAAAATAACTGCAGCGTGGATGGTATTGAATCAATGAAGGCTGTGCGTCAACAGATTATGATTTACGTCAATTGACAAATCTGCTTGTTAACAAGCTCCTGACGTACAAGATAAACTTTAAAATTTACTATCTAAATGTAACACCTCACGTGTAGTGGTAGATACATATATACACTCACCTGCACTCTCTAAAAGGTTAAATTTTTCTATATATTTTATACAACCTTGAAGGGTATGAAGGCTTAATTCATACACAAACATACATAATCTGACGCCCGTAATCCTTAATGAAGTTGACAGAGCTATAAGTAATCAAGGATAACAAAATAAAATAAATAAAAAAAAATAAAAATAAAATAAAAATAACTTGCAGCCACTTCATGACAACTTGATGAACCTTATGTTGAGCGGAGAATCAGCCTATCGCCGATAAAAATTGTGCACCACGTTAGAAAGGACACAATTCCTCAGTCGGATTATATGACATGCCCGTAAAGTCAAGCAACTGAACGTGGTATATGTTTTTTATTCACTCCCAGTTCAACATAGAAGGATTTATACACATAGTTTATTAAAAAAAAACTGTAATTTTTCTTATTTAAGAAGTTATTTATGTCAAAATTGCTAGAAAATGTAGAGCTCCAAATAGGAATCCGATATTTATTACTTTTCATAAAATATTGATTATTTAAAAAAAATACATAGGGAAATATAAAAATACAAGTACCTACACGTTACAAAGACAAATAAATGCTAAAAAACAAAAATTCCCTAATTTAAATTACGTAATCGCCCGAAAATCCAACCACATTGAGTATAGATAAAAACATATACAAACTACATAATTATTAAGGTCAACAACATTATGTATGATCAAACATTCTCACCAGTTGTATGCGATAAGATGAAATCTCTGCAATATATCTAAGTATCAATATGTATAGTGGTCTTAAATACGAGTGCACAGATCTAAAATCACTACTGGCACCGCCGCTATCTAACCATCCACTGAAAATCATTTTACAGATAAAGAAAATATATAAAAATCAGACATTTATCGCAAATTACGTCTATTTGATGTGATTTCCTCGTAATATCATGTGATAATGTTGATAAGGGCCCGTATAGTAATGACTGTAATGAGCGATGGATACCTACTGAAACGCAAGGCGTTTCCTGTATTAAAATATTTTTAATTCATTCTCGTTATCTACCTATTTTTTTCAGTCAGTAAATATTTAAACCTTTTATTACGTGGCTTTTAAATTAGTGATTGATGATGGTTGCAAAATATCCGCATTGACAAATATGTGTAATATGATAAAAGTTAATAGTTATTTTTTTCTCCGGTTGATCGAGGGGAGGCCTGTGCCCAGCAGTGGGACGTATATAGGCTGTTTATGTTATGTATGTATTTTTTTAAATGAAATTAAATAACCCATTTTATGGATATATAAATAACCCATTATATCAATGAGGGACTTTTTATGTTTCTCAAAATCAATATGGTAGGCGCTGCAAAGATTTTCCTTCGTTTCATCATCATCAGCCGTACGACGCCCAGTGCTGGGCATAGGCCTCCCCCAAGACGACGATCGGTCCTGCGCTGCCCGCATCCAGCGGCTTCCCGCGACCTTTTTCCTCGACCTTCCTTCGTTTAACTCACAGATATTAGTTTTAACCTTCTAATTTGATGGATAAACGACACATGCATCTTTTATCTTTGTTTTTGGATACTATTACTGATGACCCTTTTTATTACACCCATGCATAATTACATCTTCTACCCATTATTATTCTGATCAAAATAAAGAGAAGCAATATAGGTAGCTACATAATTCTATGTATTATAATGTGATCCAAATATCAAGCAATAATTATTTTTAGACATGTTTCTGCCATTACATAGATTTTTGTGAATAATTATGAACCCGAGTAATAAGAACATATGTATTCCAGCTCCGTGCTTCGGAAGGCACGTTAAGCCGTTGATCCCGGCTGCATTAGCAGTCCTTAATAACCATCAATCCGCACTGGGCCCGCGTGATGGTTTAAGGCCCGTTCTCCCTATCCATCCATAGGGAAGGCCCGTGCCCCAGCAGTGGGGACGTTAATGGGCTGATGATGATGATGATGATGTAATTATCACGTCAAATGTAGACAGCGCCATCTATAATGTTTTTGAGGAACATAGTCTGGAAATCCCCTTATTTAGCTGGCTACACAGACACACTAGTTATTGTAACTCTAAAGACGTTTTGCGTTTTACAAAAAAAAAAAACAATTTATTCTTTAAATTCTTAGTTTATTAATTTAAAAAAAAAACTGTCTGTAAGACCACGGGCAATTTATTAAAGCTTTAAACTCCAAGTAAAAACAGCACTTTAAAAAAAACGTAAGGTGTTGAATGCATTTTATGCATCATAATTATGATTGCCATTTTAATCGTATTAATGTCTTTATTTGAATAGTATAATAATGCGACTCAATTATCATACTGTATATAGTACGAACCTATTTATAGTTAAACGAAAAATATGTTACTATCGAGATCGTTTCAATCATTTTAATAAATTGTGTATTTGTTTAGTTACATTATAAAAACATTTTAATGGAATTAAAAATTGCAAATGGTGGCTTCCTCGTTTAAAATGTTAATCCTAAAAACTACAGCTTGAGGTAAGTATAGAGTAAAATGATGTCTAATGTCTTGTTAATGAGACTTTCCAGGCTACGCTTCTCAAAAACAATATAGATGGCTCTGTAAAAAAAATCCTTCGTTTAACCTTCTAATTTCATGGATAATACATCTTTTATCTTTGTATTTGGGTATATATGATGACCCTTTTTATTACACCCAGGCATAATTACATCTTCCACCCACTGTCATTCTGATCAAAATAAAGAGAAGCAATATAATTTTATACATAATGTGATCCAAATATCAAGCAACAATTATTTTTATATATGTTTCTGCTATATCATTGTCATCATCACCAGCCCATTAACGTCCCCACTGCTGTGCCACGGGCCTTCCCTATGGATGGATAGCGGGCTCAGTGCGGATTGATGGTTATTAACGACTGCTAATGCAGCCGGGACCAACGGCTTAACGTGCCTTCCGAAGCACGGAGGACCTCGAGATGAAATATTTTTTTTGTGGTCACCCATCCTTTACGACCCATCCTTTACGGGCCTTTACGAAAGTTGCTTAACTTTTACAATCGCAGACCGAGCGCATTTACCGCTGCGCCACCGAGCTCCTCTATTTCATTGTATTTTGGAATAATTATGCACCCGAGAAAATAGGTCATAATCACGTTAAAACTGTACTACGCCATCTATATAGTTTTTGGCGAACGTAGCTTGGAAAGTTCCTTATTTATTCCACAAGAAATAAAACTATTCGGTACTCTAGTTCGACGTCACACTACGACACCTTTACTTTTTAAGCGAGATCAACAAAGACAAAAGGAGAGTAATGTTTCTATTGATTGAGAAGGGAATGTTAGGTTGGTTTGGACACGTAGAGCGGATGAAGGATAATAGGATTGCAAAAGCGGTATATAAAGCGAAGTTAATGGTAGGGCTGGCAGAGGAAGACCGAGAAGGACTTATGATGACCAAATTGGAGATGTTAGAAAAGGTTCAATACGATCTACTCTGAACCGGCGTGCGTGTATGAAGCGATTGATGAATGTGGAGGAAGCAAGAGAAGTGTGTCAGGATCGAAGCAAATGGAATTCTATAGTCTCTGCTTACCCCGGTGGGAAATAGGCGTGAGTTTATGTATGTATGTGTTTCTATTGATAGGTACCTACTTACTTGCAATATTTTTTCACTAACGTACGTATATAAAATCGACCACCCACTGTGCTTTTTCATTATATATTATTAACACGTTGACAGTCCAGTGACCCATATACGGGTCATGATGGAGTGGCTCCATACGTCCGTGACCCATACATGGGTCACTAAGAAACAACCAGGTACGTACTAAGGGCGAGTGCTCCACTTGGATCCCGGGTAACTTAGCAAAGGTTGAAGTAATATGCGGGACTTACAAGGCAGTCAAAACATTTGGTATGGGGACTGTCAACGTGTTAAAATTGCACAACATTTAATTAAAACTGTTGTAAGTACCTTACAATATATTACTATTATTCACTTGTTTAATACAATGTTGCTACATCAAACCCAACTTTTAATGTAGTTGGATACTTTTAATAGTAATAGGTAAGTAGGTACTAATTTAATAGGTACTTAGCCCTATGCATGTCCTGTATCAATTACACGATTGTATATTAAGCTGTAAAACGGCGGAACACGAACCCGTTAAGAAGAAAAAAGCTATAATATTGAAACAAAAACTGCTCGCTATGTATTAGGTCAAATACGCAGTATAGTACTATAGTATACTTATACCTTTTTGATAATATGTATATTGCAGTCACTTGAAAGTGTTTACCAACCTTTGACTTGTATTTGTTGATATGATAAAGTTATATAAACTTTTTTCGCGTTACTTTCAGCGCATTTGAGTTTCGTTTCATTTTGTGTAACTTACGTATAAAACATAGTTTTACTGGAATCAAAGAAGAAAATCTTTAAAAACAATAAGTAGTCCTTAGAGCAACAGGAAGGCCGCGTTGCTTTATGTAAATTAAATAGTACAGAACATATATTTTGACATTTGCGTCGTCCATCTTGTACTGCCTGCATCGTTTTTTTTTCTCTAAATACACCTACGTATAAGTTTCATGTGCAAACCCAACTTCATTATAATTACCTACTTTTATGTACGTATAGTTAAGTGGACATGTAAGCTTTGAGCAGTATTTATTTCATATTTTTTTTACATGCAAGTATGACTCGCTGCATTGTGCCTCGTTCACAATGCATCCTTAAGTCGAGCGTCGATTATTAACTTTATATGCTTTGCTCGAACAAGCCACTTGATCCACGATACGAGTGATCGATGCGTGTGCGCACGATAACGATGGCATTTCACTGCAGAGCAAGGTTATACCTGTAGTAGGTAAGTACACCATTATTGTTGGTTATTATGAAAATGATCGCCACAATATTTTGATGTAATATGACAATATACCTAATAGGAAGTCTGCTGTAAGTAAGAAGGTACATGTGATATTCTTTTATAGCTATTAGTAATCTTCAAAGAATAAAATAAAACCATGCATGGATGGATTAGGCCTAAACAACTTAGTTTTTCATCATTATTTATATATTGATTATCATCAGGAAAAACCGACTTATTGTCTATCCCGACGAATGCATTATCCCACCCTACCTCAGAAATGTATTAAATTGTATTAATACATTTCAAAAAAGTAATACTATTAATATGACTGGTAACACTGCTTACTTGAATTTAATAAGTAACATATTTGTGTATTTATTGTAGGCCAAAAGCAAGTCATCAATTAAACATACACACACAGAAGTACACACGACAGTAGTAAGCGAAGTCGGGCGATATCAGTCATACTATCGGCCTCGATCACGATCCAGTGATAGGTGCGCAGTAGCAGATACGTTACCATAAATCATCGGAGATTGCCGCACAACAATGATAAGCTTGCCTTAAACCCACCGTTACTTTCTGTTTGTTGATTATCATTATAATTCTACAAAATCTAAACGAGCCCGTAGTACGTAGTAGGTGGAAGGTAAAATAAGAATTTTCAAGATTGTTTAAGTTTTCAAGAAATAAATTAGAAGAAAAAGTGTATCGATTGAGTGAATTGAATATTCAGCATTCACATAAGAAGACGAATTTCTTTCTTCACTATTTTTCTTAAAACTTTCTACATATATTTTTTTTCAATTTTGTGCTACATATGTAGAGAGTACATGAAAATTAACTATGTAACAAACTAACACGATTGAAAAAAAAACGCATATCTAAATTAGGTATTACATATTCTATATTCTACAACATAATAACCTTTATTAAGCTTACTATACGAATAAATGAACGTAAGTTGAATATAATTGTGGGAGGGATAATGAGCCTTGTACAAATAACGCATGTTTTAATATAACTGGTAAATAAGCTACAAAAAATATGTAGGCTGAATGCATGAATTGCTCGAGGCAAGAAGGGCGAACCTCACCAAAACCGAGATGCTTTGATAAAAAGCGGTCAATTGCCAGTGAACTTGTATTTTTTTTTATATACTTATTCAGCCATTTTTTATTTTGTTTGTTAGAAGCAGAAATGACGTAGTAACTCATGCACAAGAAAAATGTGCATGAGTTACTGCGTCAACTGTTTCGAATCGATTGAAAAAATCTTGTCTTTTACCATTTTACTGGGTTTTAAATTTTGTTCTGTTATTAAAATATTTTTTAGATAATAATATTTAAGTCTTTTACAAAAATACTTTTTAGAAGGATAAAAACACTACAGACGTCGGTCTTGCTAAAGTAAAAAAAACCTAAAGATCTTTGTTCTTATTATCAAGTTTTTAAGATAAACAAATTGTTGTTTAGCCTCGTTAACAAAACATGTGAGCTTACACCCCGGTTATCTCGAGATTAGACGGCATCCAATTAAAATAATTGATTCCTCTGGACCTCCGCGGAGGGTCAAAAAACCTCTCTACAATCTCGAATCTTATCAGTTTGACGAGAGCCTTTAAGATGTTCAAAATTGAATTGTTTTGGTAATCTTTCGGAGTAAATTAATTAAGCTATTCATTTAATAAAATTGGATGAAAATAATAAAAACAAAACAGCGTCGTCGACATTCTGTTTATCGAAAAATTATGATCATTGTCATTTTATATAAAGACTGCAAAAAATTTTATTTATTCAATTTACAACAGATACCTAAAATGTACCTAGATAGAATAATCATAAATGCAATTTTGGTTTTTTTTTTAATGTTTAATGAAATATTCGAATAATTGCTCAATAAAATAATTAATCTTTCATGAGTTTCATGCCACTAAGATACCACAAAGTGAATTTAGCCTAGTAAGTACTATGTTAGGCCTAAAATCACACAACTTTTCGCATTGCAAGTACAAGACTTTTAGAAGTCTAATAGGCAGAACATATCAGTATCAGATTTTATTTACCACTTTTTACCTTATATTAGTAGGTACAGACATGTGAACGATCTTATGACATTAATAGAAAGAGTTAATCATTTACTATACTTGGGCACTTACGTTAGATGTGTTATTTCTAATATTCCATTGTTAAAGAACGATTGAAATGTCATAGCAGGCATAAAATATAATAGTCGGTTGTTTTAGAATAGTAAGTGCAAAATAAATATAAGCATCTTATATAATAATGAGTATTTGTTATATATAAATGATGGAGTTAAGATAATATAAAAAAAAATACAAAGTCAGATAAAAGAAAGTAAAAAAATATAAGTTTAGAAAGTAAAACCAGACTACGCAAAAATTACGCTCTAAAAAAGATATGAAAAAAGAAATTAGATACATTTCTTCGCATGCCATGGTAAATAAACTCTTACGACAGATTGGTATACCACCACGGCTTCTTCTAAACATCACTAGTGGGAAGAATTTCAGATTAATATACCTATTTTCTTGTGCCATACCTTTTAGAGAGCCTGCTAGAGGGCAGCCATAGAAATTATGTACTGTTCTGAAAGGGCGCCACATTGAATTTAGCGTGACGTCACACCGTATAGAGTGCAACTTGCACTCTATGGAAGTGAAACGTGGACTATGACACAGAGAGACAGAGAGAGGTTGGAAGCGTTTGAGATGTGGTGTTGGCGAAGGATGGAGGGTATAAGCTGGACTGAAATGGTGTCAAATGAAAAACTGCTGGAAAGATTTGAAGAAAAGAGAACCATATTGAAGACTATAGAGAACCGGAGAGGAAATATGATTGGCCACCTGATACGACACGATTCATTTATAACAAACATTATAGAAGGAAAAATTTAAGGAAAGAGAGGAAGGGGTAGACCTAGGATAACATTTATGAAACAAATAAAAGAGAAGGTGCAGGTCGTGTCGTATCGGGAGGTGAAGGTTTTGGCGGGAAGAAGAGAGGAATGGCGATTACTCCACCGACAAGAGCGCAGCTCTTAGGTAAATAGAGAGAGAGACACTCCGTATAGTCAATACGCTTCTAGTTGCACCTCATTTGTTAAATTGTGACAGGTGGTTTATAAGTTACGTTGGAGCAAACGTATATAGGTACATACATGGCGGTTAAACACATAACCCTTATTTTTGCTTCGCCACAGTCGGGTAAATAGCATTTGTGTTTTTGTTGCTTTTTCAGCGATACGCGCCCAACAATAATAGATAAGTACATAACATGATTAAAAAATATGATGGCTGAGATAATAAATTATACCTATATTTCAGTTTCAATTTATACACTTTATTAATGAATTTCTCAAATGGCAGCACCATCTAAAACGGCTTACAGACAATTATCTGTATATGCAAGCAGATAGCAAGCACATCGTAGGTATCATTAAATTCTATTACCTACCAGTAAGAACTGTTATTAGTAAACTGTGAGAAACTGGGCACCAACAGTTAATATTGTACAGCCAACTACATAGAGACACTTAGATGATAACAATATGGCTATATCTGAAAAAATATAAATATATTACTTTTAATTCTTTATTCTCTGAACCAGCGTGCGTGTATGAAGTGACTATTGAATGTGGAGGAAGCAAGAGAAGTATGTCAGGTACGAAGCAAATGTAATTCCATAGTCTCTCTCTCTCTAGGAAACAACCGTGAGTGTATGTATGTGTGTATGTGTATTATTTATTTACACCATGAAAACTATGTTAGTGTCCATAACGATAAAAAATACACTATGTAGTATACAAATAATGTTTAAAGGATCCCCCCCTCCATGTTAAGCACTCAGTTCTGGTAACTATTTACTTAAGTAATACTTACTTAAGTCGTTACACGAGTCATGTCAGGGGCCTTTGGCGGCTCAATAGTAATCCTGACACCAGGGTTGATAAGTTTGGTCATTAATCTCACAACGTCACAACCCACACGAGGGAAGAATATTTTAAAGTTTATTAAAACCAATGTTTGCATTAGGTATGTACCAATTTCGGAATAAAAAATATGATAATTTGTAAAATCATAAAAAATGGGCTAGAAAATGTTCAAAGTCTTTTCGAATTTGAATCAGTCATCTTCTCGACTGTACCTTCATCATAATACCTATCTGTATATTTCAATTTACTCTGCCATTACGAAAATATTATGGCTCAGTACAATATAAAGTGGGTTAGTTCGTGGGACTAACCTGATGGAATAAGATTACCAGATTGAAGTCCCCAGTACAGGCATACGTTTATGTATAGCTCCTTAATAAGGTATAATAATGAACATAATGTCATCAACGGCCTCCGTGGTCCAGTGGTTTGAGCGTTGGGCTCACGATCCGGAGGTCTCGGGTTCAAATCCCGATGGGGACACATCACAAAAATCATTTTGTTACTACTTACTGATGTAAGTTGGTAGTCGTTACATGAGCCATGTCAGGGGCCTTTGGTGGCTCAATGGTAATAGTAACCCTGGGTTAATTGATGAGGTTGGTAATCCACCTCAGAACCCACACGATAGAAGAAGAATGTCAAAAAAGGAGATTTATATACAGTCAGTCATCTGTTGGAACCGATATATTATACTGACTGGTATACTGGATGACTGACCATGAGTTTGGGTCAACCTCTGTTATATCTATACACAAACTTACCACGATATCAGTGGAGCCAGGTTCGATTCCCGAATGAATTTATTTAATAACAGCATTTCCTAAATTGGTTTAGGTATAGATGCATCTCAAGTACTCAACCACTCTCTTTAAACCACGAAGATCTTTCATAGACAACCACACTTAGAATTATTGATTTAAATTGCCGTTAATACAAATAAAAGAAAAATAAAGTTTTGTAAGCTAATACCAAGTGTACAAACAAAGGGATTACATTAAAACCTTCTAAAACTACACTCGGGTAACAAAACAAAGAAACAAACAATCTTTGTAACCACTTCAAGTTAATCTTTGACAGGAGTAAACCCTTACAGGGTTGTCACATGTATAAAAAGTGGAGTTATTATGTAGTTTTTTTTTTTTTGGGACTTAGTAGTAAGTGTGTAAATTGCTTAGGCGGAGTTTTAATATTTCAATTCCATTTAGTACTGTACTATAACAACAGCAATTATATCCTAATCCTATTAAAAATACAAATAAATACAACCAAATATTTGTTCAGAGAAAAAGAAAAATAATTTAATAATATATAGCTGATATACATAGCGATAGCATATAAATACTCCTTTTTTATCCAAGTCGGGCAAACATAGACAGGGGCAGCCCTAGCATACTTTATTTTAGTTTATTTCACGACGCACCCGATAGAGTTTGATCGATGCCTTTTAAAATGAACACCAGATTGAATAATTTATCGAGGCTTGATTTATTCGTTTTTTTATTGAAAATCGTTTAATCCACTGTTGATTGGTACTTACCTACCGTTTAAAAATTCATTATCGATGGGAACACTGCTCTGAACCAGCCATTGTTATAATGTAATTCATAGATTCAACACACCTTAGAGTTGAGGCCATATTTTAATATTATGTTCATAAGTTAAATTGTTTTAAGCAATCATTATTATACTGGCATTTTCAGATTACAAGTTCCATCATTTATATGCACACAATACAAAAATACCCTCTGCCCCTTTTGGGGTAGGCAAATGCAGAAGTAGGTGTTCAGAGAGCAACTAGCAAGACAAAGTTTTTTGTAAACCAAGATCACTCTCAAAATTTGTCTAGAAGAAAAAAAGAGAGCAATTAGGTACAATCTTGGTATCATTAAGGCATGTTGTATAACAGATTGGTTTACAGACCATCTCATCAATTCTTGACCTAGGTATTTTATAAAAGTTAAATATTATCAAAACCTTTTATGGGTATATAAAATTTTAGTACCTTGTATAAATGTTTACGTAAATAGTAAGGTAGAAATATATTTGTGTTTCAAGTAAGTACTTATACTTAGCGATAAAAACATTTATACAATATCTAATGAACAATCTTTAAAAACAGAGAGAAAAACAGAAAATATAGAATTGAAAGGATAACAAATTCCGGAAGCTAAAATTGTATTGCAGCATATTTTTTAATTAAGGTATATTAGCATTAAACTAATATTAATATTCATTCTTTAGATATGCCATTCACAGGATGTCATGTATTATAATATATGTAAATATGTATGGATCCAATCGAGGCAAGGATAAAAAATACAAGCTGATAACCGTTTGAATATTATTTATCGAATTTACCTACTGTGCAACATTTACCGAATTTTATTCCTGGCTTACATATTTGATTTTAGTTTTAGACATGTTACTGTTGGCCTTTCTTCTAGAATTAGTAATCCTTAAGTAGGTTCTCAATAAAATAAAAAATAAATACAATTATTTCTCCCTTGAATATTAACAAAAACATTTGTAGGAATGTAATAAAAGGTAAAGTTAACTCAAGATCTCTTCAAGCATCCTTCCAAATACTTTTTTTTCTTAATTTGGACCACAGTATTAAAGTACATACACAGTAAGTACATAAATACGCAAATCCGGCGGAAACGACCACATAGGCGACACACACAAATACGCTTATCGATAGCTAATCGGCGTCTGCGCATTTCGAGCCGCATTCAAATTTCGAATTGTCATGGCGACCAATCAGAAAAGCCGGCCGGCAATGGCATTGACATTGAATCGCGTTTTTGGAAGTTCTCGGAATATTTTTTAACGACTTTTTTAAGGTTTCAGTTTGTTGGGTTCCGGATATTTTTATTCTATACTATAGACACCTATATATGGCTATATGAATAGAATAAATACACTAAATAATGTGTTTTCAATTCGTAAGGGTTAGGCAATGATACAACTCATCGGAACACAATTTGTAGCCAAATTTGTATTGGCGACCAATAGTGACTGGTCACTTGCCCATCACACTTTCCCTATAATACCTACTTAATTAATATACAACATCAAACATACAACGCAGAGGTAGTTACCTAAATAAGTGCATATATGTACCTACATACAACTGCACTACTGTACACATACAACTTCTTTTTGAATTACTGTCTTCTTGTAAATATGTAAGTCCAAACATAACTATTAAAACGAGTTTTTGTGTACAAAAACTAACCTACTTTACACGGTGTCAATTCACAGCTTTTTAATGTAAATAACATTATTCCTACAAGGTGGCAATGCCTTTTTCGGATACATAACATACATTTTAATCAAGCCCATATATTTGGCTAGGATTAATTGAGCCCCTCGTACCTATATATATTCATATAGTTTTATTAATTTGTACCGATTTTTTTTAAAGATTAATAACAAAAAGAACTCTATGTAAAATAATAACATCGTAAGAGAAATAATGAATGTTTGTAAATATATTTTTTGTAGAGTTCGTTGATGTCTTTTCTATGAGAGTTTCACTGTTTAGTCTAACTTTTATTAGTAATGAAGGTAAGCGAAATAGTTTATTTATATACTCTTATTTGTTTATGATTTTGAAAATAATATATTTTTTAATGTATCTTGGTAAATACAAATAAATAATAGTAAAAAAATGTTTAGAAAAATATAAGTGTACGCATTTTATAAACAAGTTTAAAGCAGATGTAATTTATATATTTAGTTTATCTAAATGTCATATTTAGTGATGTAAATTTTAGTAGCTAGAACATGTAATAGTATGAAACGTGTAGCGTCAGTTTGATGTGTAGAGCGCCATAGTCCGACGGATGTAGAGCCGGTACTTGTAACGTAAATATGTCGCTTAATATACAAAAATATTCATTTATTTTACATTACATTTGTTTATAAAAGAATACCTTACATATTTATTGCATTTTTTCACTTCATTTTTCCATTAGTTTATGAGAAAATAGTGTTAAAGAGTTGCTAGACTTTGAAAAAGTTAGAGAGATCTTTGTGTCTCTTTTCAATGTGTTTTGTTATTTTTCTTATAATCGAATCCTGTGTGTAGTTAAAATATTCAACTATTATTAGATACCCAAGTACTTTGTGTCAAAACAATATTCAAAATAAGTTTCATATTGGAAAATGAAAGTTGTTATTGAATTTTGTCTTCATAATGGCGAAATTAAAATAAATTATTAGTCAACAACTAAATACCTCAAGTGTTCTTATCAGATGCTTATCACTCAAATGTCGATCACTATCACTAATCACTGATGATGGACATAAACACACTGAAATCATGAGCTCCATTCCGTTCGAGGGTTCATTTTCTTATAGTAAGTTTGAAAAATCTCGTATCACAGGTCACTGGGAGTTAATAATGGTAGTAAAGCTAATGAGATTAGGTTTAGGTTAGATCGGATTTAGTTGACAAAACAGTTCATGTTGTATGCGCTTGCGCGGCGACCGGCGCTACCCGCGGCACGTGATGTGGCGTCGATGGGACGCAACCCGATACTAAACCAGTCGTGTGACTTTTTGTTGTGAACGCACGCGTTCGGGTGCCCTCGGGCGTCGTCGGCGGCTTCGGAAATTCTCGGACGCTGATTGGCTGTTGCCCCGCACAGGCGGTGGGTGAGGGCGGAGCCTGACCGCGACGGACCTGTGATGGGAGTGTTCTCTTTTCAGGTTTTCTTTTTCTCTTTTTGGGCGGGCGCGTGCGGTGGTGTGCGTTAGTCGCGCGCGCGGTTCTGCCGACGGCGACGCTCTATGCTTGCTTCTCTACATCTCACCTACGATTAAACTCTAGCTCTACTATTCTGGATTAATAATGTTACGATGCGATTTATTATTTGTGCCTTAAACTGATAATTGTTCTTATGACTAATGTTGAACATACATAGACTTAACAACTATTGTAGAAGAGACTGAAACTTACATCAGTGTCTTTTTTTACTCATCTACCTATTTATTTTCTAAAATGGATAAAACAATGGGTACTAGACTAAATATATAAATTATATTAAGTATGTATTTTTATTTTAGCCATAATTATTTTTAGTATACCTTTATATTATTAATTTATATATAATGTAAGTAGAGCATAGACTATATTATATTGTTTCTACAACAAATTAGGTAGTTTCTAGGCCGTCGGATATTGTGCAATGATCGTTTCACGTTAATTAGGTACCTACTCTATGATAAAGGATGGATTAAGTCTAAGTATTATGGGCTGCTCTTCAGTACGAAAAAATAAAATTAAACAAAGTACGTTTATATTTTTTAATTAAAAATAGGAATATATAAATGGTCTCAGATTCAATACAAACTTGGTTAAACATACCTACAAAGCATTCCACTATCGGTAATCTATAATTTCGGTTCCACTAAATCTATTTTGTTCTTTTCAAAAAATATGTGAAGAATGTTTTACTGACTTTACTGCGTTTTTAATTTTATAACGCATAGATTTATTTATCCAGTTTTATGAGTTACCTACCTTAAGCCCTGATTTGAATTTTGGGCTTAGTATATATAAATCACAAAATTAAATACTACTTTGTACTACATCAGAACTCTACATTAGGACTTCTATACTATGCGTGAAAAAAATAATCAAATATATAAAAATAAAAATCAAATTGTATTATGATGACTAATGGCTCTACCTACAACACTCATCTGCAGAATTACAGACAGGCCTCTTAAAAAAAACCAGTAAGTAGTAAATTAGTAGATAGTAGTATTGTATTTTCCCGTAGAAGCAGGCAATGAAAGATATTCCCATTAGGTATTCGGTTTTCGAACGAATTTTTGCGCCATTTTCCCTCCATTTTCTCTTCAGCAACGTTCTGAAACTCGGCACAATGTCGCTACACGACCGTAAGACAGCCAACCCCAGTGATTTATTCTAGTACCCTGCTATAAATCTGTCGCAACACTATCTGCACTAGTGCTGCGCGTTAATGGCTAATGACATAACACCAGCGTTAGGATAAAAGGTTAGAATGTAGGTTTTTATGTCGAAATTTCAGCCGGTCTAACAGAAATCTCAGTGAGGCGTGGGTATCTAGGTACTCAGTTCATCTCTCTATGAATTTACCTCGCGAGCTTATGTTATGTTATGTCTGTAAAATAAATCGTATTTACATGCTTTTAAAGATGGGCTTTATATAGACGATTACGCCCATTAAGGGAGCATGTCAGAACTTTGAGGTTCTGACAGTTAAATTATAAAATATACATAAATAAAACATAAATAAAAGATTTAAGGAAACAGTCACTACTCAACAATACACGTCAGTGTATATACATTTCACTTTTCTGTACCTACTGCAACTGTTAAGTTGCTACTTTTGTACCTACTGCAACTGTTAAGTTAAAATAATAAAATTTATATTGTAATATTAAATACCTGAAGAGAATTCTGCAACTAAAGAGAGGACTAACTTTACAATTTAATACTTTATCACCTAGATAGAAACCCTCTAGAGTAATTAGAGTACTATTTATAGTTCGTTCGGTGCACCCTGGGCAATTTGCAAAAACATCACATGCCAATAACAGAAAAAGTCTATGACTAGCTCTCGGACACTAGCCTCTGTCTGTAACAGCAAACAAAGAGGTTAACAAATAGAGACTTTCTCATACCATTTCCTTTATTCTCTTAATTAAAGTGCTTACACATCAGAAAGCTTACATCGTAGTCTAAATTCATTGATATTTGTGGCCGGTTAATGGCAATAGGCTCGACTTCTATCACATGGAACTTAAACATGACCGAAACCTACGGAAAAAATATTATATGTAGGTCAGCTGGAAGAAATGTCTTTGTTTAGAAATAAGCTTACCTGTACAGTCATGAGAAATATAATGTACCCCCTTTAGGACTCTGTAGCACTACATATTTGACATTTAGTGAGACTTACAGTTCAATTTGTCAAAAAAGTTAATGTGACATGGTACCAAAGTGTATATTAATGCTCGTGACCGTACCTCACCATGATACATTCTAAGTTTTCCGTCTTACCCAACCATGCATAGAGTGTTATAAAATACAAATTTAAACATATTCTAAAGTAGCAAAACAGACAGTGGCCTTATTAGAATTTAAACGTTACTTTTAATTCCCAACGTTATACTGATTTGAATACGATCTCACCAGAAAGAAATGGTGGGCAAGCGACCGTGCAACTGACGCGCTCGTGACCGTACTGTCTGTTTTCTTTGTAAGTTCCATGTACTTACTTATCTGTTTTATTGTGTACAAATAAATAAATTATTTCAGCACTTTAAGACTAATCTTCAAAACGGTTATTAGATCAAGTTAGTACTACCACAGAAAAGTTTCAAAGGTTATGTATTTATAGTGGACAAAAACAAGTTCTCGATTGAATATAAAATACGTCACGATATCAGCGTAAATCTACAAACATTCTAATATCAAAACCTTAGGTATCCTATAATTTCTTTGCTATGTTATTTACTAAGCCTCGAACCAAATTAGTTCTCTTAGTAATTACTATACATTATACTATTGGACGTATAAGGTTTCATTCAAATGTACAACAATTTAAATGTACAATTATTTAAATGTCCGCCTTAGTCCTGATTGTAATTAGCCAGGTTCCGCGTCGCCTAGGACTTAGGGTATCTGCTGAATACCTAAGTCTTACTATAGTTATACTCTCCGTACTAATATAGATAGTATTTTTCATTAATATCTTAAGAAAAAATACTGTAACTATAAACCAGTGTATTTGTGGTGTTCTAAAATAAAAATAATTATTAATTTTAAGTAAGCACTAACCAAACTGCATCTTCAAATTATTCGTATTCTTACATTTATCCTAATTTTGTAATAATTCTCATTTACAGTAAGTTATTGAAAATAAACAAATCATTAATACCGGCAAACATAACAAAACCTTTGAGCATATTCAAAATATAAATAGGTAGTATAGACATAGCGATGTACAGAGACAGTAGAAAACAAATACACAAAAATAGAATAGGAAACCAAAGCATTCCCCCCTCGACACCCACACATTTTCTAAGCGGACAGCCAGCCTGAATAACATTTAACCCCTTTGAAATGTAAAAGCATTACGGAATGAAAAAACAGCACTTATGTACCCCGCGACGCAGATAAACCATCTCGGTACAAAGCTCACAAAGATACAATGCCTCTGAAAGGGTTCAAGAACTCACTTTTAAATTAACCGAAATGAATTCAACAAGGCAATAACTCACCGCCGTAACTCACGCCACTCTCGACCCTATTGCGAAAAAGCGAAATATGAACACTGCTATAGTCGCTTGCGGGTGAAGAGCGATATAAAATATTAGTCCCCGCAAAACTCCTATTTAGAACAGGGCCGTTTACATTTTTCCTTTTCATGTCATTGTCTCTGGGAGCGCTTGCAACCGTCACGTTCCAATTTTGAAAAGTGTCGGAACAAAATGGTAGTCGCTTTGTGCGCGCCCCCGCGCCCGGCTCCGAGCCCTCTCCTTGCGCCAGTTCGGTAATTTAGCAGATGCTCTGCACCTTTGATGTCTCACTGCAGGAAAATGTTCGCGACATTTAGATATCATGGAATTCATAAACATGAAACTACACAACACAAACACAAAAAGTAAGCCGGCTCGTTTGGAACATGATTCGTAATTATTCATATCGCATACCGACGTCAAAAATATTATCCGAGCTACGAGAGAAGTCATAGATACAACCTTCCATCGGCGGAGCTGGTAACCAAATTGGAACATCACCGTGCCGTGTTTACAACTCAACAAAAAAACAAGAATAACAAAGGAGCCGAATTTAAATTCCAATCGAACTTTGACACATGTCTGCCACCATAAACAATGGAAATTCAAATCATCGTGGCATTCGACAGCCGCCGAGCTAATGCGATGTGGGCTCGTAGTCTATGGGTCTTCGTCTATAAATAGGAGCCTTTTCTCTGGCTTTTTCTTCACAAAATCTGAGTCGAGATGGGCCGATAAGGTATCTCGTGTGAGACGGTCTCAATATCCACAGATGGCCTTGCTGTCGTGTAATCTCTGCGGTCTACTTGGATATTTTTGTCATTTTTTGCTGTTGATTCTTTGAAAAGCTCCCTTTGTCCTCTAATAGGGACATTATTTTGACGTGGAGCACGCCGCCATAATAATGTAAACACTGATTGAGTACAGATAAGTAAGACAACCGAAATACCCTTAGATGTGGGTTATGTAGCGCGAATTGAAGCTGTGTATTGAGGATCGCTTAGTGTTACCAGGAAGATATGACAGCTGTTCTGCGGCTTAGAATGTCTTATAACCTTCAATCTGGTAATATATAAGTTGTTATAAAACTTGTTTATCTAGAAAAATCGTCAAAATTAGTTCAAAGCAAGGCAATGCGAAGTGAAGTTGTTAATGGCATGCAATATTACGCGTCGCGTCGGTAGCAAGTAAAGCGGGCCGACAAAGTACAAAGTTTCACGAGTATTTTACAGCCAATAAAAAATGGTGTTTATGAATGTCCTGGCTTGAGACATTCCAGTTTTGAATTGTTTTAGCTTAAGCCGACGGGCGGTAATTTTTGCCGAATTAAGCCGTAAAGAGGCGATATCAGCGCACCCGCACGATCACGCCACACTAACATCCAGATAAGCCGCACGATACACTTGCCTTTAAAGTTATTACAAACACTTCAAGGACTTTAATTTAATTCTAAAATGAACATCATGCCGGCTATTAAGGGTGCTACAGGATAAATGCTATAAAATATATCTTTTTATTCGGGTAATTATTATTTGCATTATATTGGATGTAAAACTTTAATGTTAGGTACATCTAGAACTTAGTATTTAATTTGTAGAAAAAATATTTTAGATAATTTATTCTTATCTTTTCGTATGGTCGGTGAGTTCGGTGACGATGATATTTAATTTTTTTGTGAATATTAATTATTTTTAAATAACAGTAGAGTTCAAAACTTAACTGTTACATAATACGTATCTATTTAGTAGAGTATTTTAAATAAGTATTTCAACTTGATTACTGATCACTTGTTTCGTCACCTACCTATATTTAAGTACAGTTTAGTAAATTCTAAGCTAAAAGAGAAACTCATAACTATACATATACAACATTAGGGACAAATGTCCTGAAAAAATAAAAATATTGTTTGGTTTAAGTGGGGTAAGTGAAAGTGGAAATGACGTAGGTAATGTATCGTGGGGTTTTTAAGTATTGTGAATAAGTACAGACATAAACTCTCATAACTTCTTTAAGACTTTGATTATTAACATGAATCCTATCGTAATAAATTTAGTATGTCTGACGAACTGGCCCATTTACTATGTTTTTGTAGTTATGATTGACAGGTTTTATGAAATACTTAATTAAGTACTTTAGTTACCTGTTAATAAAAAAGAACATACTTACCCATTTTAGCGGATCTAAAGTTGCACGCTCACGCAGTACAACAATGCAATAACGAGTATTTCCAAACAAGGTTGGGATGCAATTTAATTATCAGTAACATTGATCTCAGAGTTAAACGACCAAAAAACCGTACCCTTCGTCTAGCGCGGGCGCGGAGTCCGGCGGAGTTAGAGACAATCTCCTTATCTGTGCAACTCCGCAAACAAAACATAGCAACGGCAATAAGCATAAAACAAAATCGCTCGACCCACACGAGCCGCCGTCGCCCGAACACTTGGAAAATTCCCTATGGATTTTCCGCGGGGCCCGCGGGCGCGCGGGGAGGGAAGGAACGTAAAAGAGAAAAGCTGCGAGTTTTTATCTCGGCGCCATAAATTTTATTCGTAGCGTGATTTAGTGCGCAGATTGCCCCCCGCGCCCCGCGCCGCCCGCGCCTACGCCTCGCCGGGTAAGGCTGCTAGTCATTGTCAAAATTATTGCACCCCTATCTACTGAAGCTTTAAATATATGTCCCCGACACGTAGTTATGCCTACAACCCGTTTCCAAGTTAAATACGACGCTTTTGTACCTACTTTGAAAGACTGTAGAAAAAGAAACTCTAGCTTATTCCTTATCTTGATGTATTGGTAGATAGGTACCTTTCTTATAAAGTAAACGTACTTACAACGATATAAAGAATGGAATATGTCAAGCGAATAAGTTTACTCTCGCTTTACTTTCGTACTATTGCATAAGCAGAAAATCTATTAGAAATAAATCTATTCTTTCACTCTGTTTGTTTATTGTAGTGAATAGATGCAGAATACTTTCATCGTCTCTGAACGGCATTGTGCTTTCCACTTGATCTATTTGCAATATTGTTGTAACACTACGGCATGAAACGGCGCACCGCCTCCGCGCGGATAATGCAATATCGGCCAGTGGCGCCATCCATCTCCGAGGTATTATCGGAAAAAAATTATAAAGCCAGCCTAATCCTCCATTATTTTTACTTTAAGAGTAAATCTTACTTATTTGTCAATACCGAGCCACAAAGGCGCCCAAATACCCTTACACTGGCTGAAAGCATAATACACGCCCCATAATAGCGCAGCAATTCAGAAACTGTTAAAATCATAATGCGCTTTTGTTGGCCTTTTGACAGCTCTGTTGGATTTTTTCAATCGAAGGTTTCGTGTTCAGCGCGCCGGGTGCGGGGTACGGCCGAGAGTGACATCTTGTAACAATTCTGGTGGATCCTCGATCACTATCGCGCGCGTATTTTATGTAAACACGACAAATTTCGTGGCAGTGATGTAAAATGGCATTCGCAGATGCGGCAGCGTTATTTTTATTGTCTATGGGCTCGGTTTGCTCGCATTTGATCCGGGACGCACTCCACACTGTGTCTTATCTCGGATCTGGTTTTATGAAACCCTGAATTTACGACTGCGGTCGGAGGGGCGGGCGCTAAGCCGGCTCGTCGCACCGCAGACACTTTTGTCGACAACAATTCATGACGAAGCACGCTCCGCCAAAATTTTGCGTGTCAAATATCTCCCGACGAGACACTCGATTGATGTTCAGATTGGATAAATTAATGTCTCTTTAAAACGAGCACCTTCAACCACGTCCCTGCTCTTATTATGTTCCTTCCTTAACTATAATGAAGGTCTTTAGTTTTAGTAGGTAGGTACCTATATAAAGTCGGAGAGGTTGCAGAATGCTCGCTGCATAACACGTTTAGTTTAATTTAAAGTTGTATACAGTATATATTAAGATTTTTTCTGTCATTTATCGCCCATAATATTGTATGGAGTAAATAGGTGCTCAAGTCAAACAAAATTCCCTTTTGATTTTATTACAGATTACAGCAATTTAATTAGTATCAGGGGCGAAGTCTTAATTATTGTGGGCCTCGTTAGGCCGGCGGGTTAGCCCAGATACAGGGATCCTCTATAAATTACGGGAATAAATCCCGGGAAAGAAAAATTGCCCTCTGGAGCACATAATTCTTGCCTTGTCACAGCTCCTTATCAGCAGCCAATACCGGATTACAATGCGATTTTTATTTCATGCTATCCGCTGCTACTTCCAATGTATGTTTTCCTGAAACGTGTTTCCGATGTGGCCGTTATTTATTACACGAGCACGACAGGTAAATAAATCTGGGAGTGTAAATCTTGTCTCTATATTGTCATGACTTTTTCGATAATAATATATATTTTGTTTCAATTATTGTATCTAAAATTATTTAAATAAAGGAATGGAAAAATAGTATTTCTATTAATTATTCACGAAACATATGAATCAGTAGCAGTAATAACGTCTATATAAAATACTCTTATTTTTAATGTTTTGGACCTTTTATTTACCTTTTTAGCATTTGAAAGATTAAAATTGAAACAAATTCAAATTTGTTGTATAGAATTATGCGCCGCAATATGAAAAAACGAGAATACCTTCAGTTGAATTTGAAACTCACCTTAACTGTTTGTGACTTTGCAATAAATGAATATGTAGTTTCAAAATTATTATTTTTTTAATTGAATTTAATGTTTTGAACCTTTTATAAATAAGTATTTAGCATTTGAAAGTCTAAAATTCAACTAAAGTCATTCTCTTATTGTACCAGCTCTTGCGGCACATCATTCTCTACAACAAATTGGAATTTGATTACAAACATTGGTTACTTACTTAATAATTTATCCGTTTTCCAACAATATCATCTAATGGACAATGACAAATGGTTCCTTTTGTGTCCAATATTGAGATGTCACGGTGGCGAGCTTTGTACGCCAACAATTGGACAAATTCACGAAAATATTCCAAAAAAATATTTTTTTTCCACGTTCAGCGAAATATTTTGACAAGATAATGTATGGGCAGGTACAAGCGGTGAGAGCTAATGATCGTCTAATCTCCAGCCAAGAGTGTGACGTAGGCATTTGGGACTTTTTGTCATATTTTCACTAGTCATATCGGCCTATACGAGATAATAAAAGTGTGGCTTTTGTTCATGTTAGGTGTTCACTTTCACCATTATAAGTACTTAATCCATACTAATATTATAAATGGGAAAGTGTATGTGTGTGTCTGTCTGTTTGATTGTCTGTCTTTCACGGCGAAACGGAGCGATGAATTGACGTGTTTTTTTAAGTGAAGATAATTGAAGGGATGGAGAGTGACATAGGCTAATTTTTGTCTCTTTCTAACCCCCCACCTCCCTAAAATGGGGGGTAGATTTTTGTGTGGAGCATTCCGCAATTATCGAGATAGAAAGCTAAAAAATGGTATGCGGACTATTTGTGACTAACAAAAAATCGTGCATCATTTTTATTTGGAAATTTGCCCGCAACCTCTTCAACGAGGGGGTGACATTTTATATGGGACTTTTCGCATTAGGCAAGGTAGGAAGCTAAAAACTTGTAAATTAATAAATAGAAATCATGTTAAAAGCAAAAGCTAGTCATTGTTGAATGTTGTGATGTTATTACTATTATCATTATCTCATTTCATTATCTTAGGTACCGATTCGGTTTTTTTAGTCCTGTTTATTTATTATTCAATATAATGCTTGCTATTTAAAAAGCTATCTTACCTAAATACTAGAACAGAAGTAAATATTTCTAAAAATCAATATTATCATAATACGATTACATTATAACATTACAGTAGCTACTTTTATGCCGTGAACATCACACAGTTATTTATCCAACTTCACGCCTATTTATATAAATATCAAATACAATTAACTGTATTCGATTTCCTTTATTGCATAACAAATGCGGTGACACGGCATTGTGTTAGAATTTATTGACTTCTTTTGTTACAAACTATGGCTACTGGCCATAGTAACAATATAGCAATGTTTATTTATTTGGGAAACGAATTATTTACCATTGTATGACACTGTTGGGGATTGTTGCCTTTGAAAGAGGCTCTTAAGAGCACAAATTGTAAACATTGTGGACAATCACTTGGGAGTTATATGGCTTATTCTTATAAGTGAAAATATGACAGTTTTTATTATGGATTTTAGTCCGTACCACTTCGACACTGTATATTTTTCATCCTTAAAATTCTCTGTTAAATAATCGTTAACTGTATATTTTTTATTAACATTAATTTTTGTTGTTAATTTCTGTCATGTATTTTTTATATTTTTTTTATTACTTTGGTATTAATGTTTATTATGTTTCTTAAAGGAACCTTGTTTTTCCATTACTGTATTAGGTGCGCCTGTAATGGTGAATGTTTGTTCTGTTGGAAACATAAAAATATAAAAAATAATGTTAAGGCATCGTCGACGCATCCTTTTTCTAAGACAATAAACAATTTTTAATTTCAATCACAGCAGAGTAGTAACTGCCATAGGAGGCAAAACTAGAGGTAAAAATCACGTGAAAATCGTACTTACGTAATAGGTATATGTATATATATATATATATTTTAAAGATACAAAGGCCAGTAGCCTTGTTACTTTAACCCTGTTCAAGACCAATATACTGTACAATGTACTTATGTTACGTCATTGTATTATAGTACCTACATAGCATTTGGTTTCTTCAATTAATCTTTCGAAAAATTATCTATCAGACTGAACTGGGACTAGGCTGGACATGTGTGCCGCACGCATGCGTCATGAACAATGAGCCACTTTCATCATCATCTCCCTAACATTATCCTAACGTTACTAAAAAAGTAAAAGTAAAAAATATTTATTTATCAAATAAAAGTTAAATTAACACAGGTATGGAGAAGGGAGTATTACTAACTATTTTGTTTGGATAAATAATATCTTGTTATAAGCGTTCAAAAACAACTCCACAATATCGTATTGTATTTATATTTTCACTCCAATAAGCTTAAGAGAAAGCAAAAAGTAAAAACACTTTTGAGACAGTGTTTGAAGCCTTTGTGTTGTGTGAACGGTACACTGAACAAGAAGATAAAAGTTTAGAAAAAACACGCAAAACATTTGATCATAAAATATATTTGCTAACTTGTTTTGGAATTTATTTATAAGTTGTTAAGTAAGTATTCTGTTTTAATTATTTGCAGCGGACTATTTAAAATACTCAAAATAGGCTAATGATACCTACTTATCTAAATATGACTTTATATAGACGTTACTGTTAACTACAGATACTACAGACTCCTTTACAGAAAATTAAATTCCCCACCCGATCATTTCTCTCTGAGACAACAACACTGCGGACTTTTATCCCATGCGACCTTTTGCCCCGAACAAGTCTAAGCAGAATTAGGTACTTATGAATTATCAATGTCATACATAGCCTAGTCAACTAATAGGTATATTTTCAGCAATATTCCTAAAAATAAGAATTTTTATTCGGATTACACGCTATTGTTATTTGTATCGGCATCGAAATGACCAAAACAAACCCTCATATTTTTACGTATGACTAACCTGTAAGAAATGGCAAGTGAGTTATTTTTTTTCCTACAGCCAAACACCCAAAACTCAATAGATCATTTCTTGCAAAATTGACAGTGAAACAATTTGTAGTATCGAAAAAAAAGATGGACAGCGCCACACAGGCAGTAAGCATCCCTATTGCATGCTCTATTACGATTACTGTACGTTACACCACAAAAGTGCCCCTCTATATTAATTTCTACACTCTTACACAGAGAAACAAAATGTTAGAACCGTGCGGGGAATGCAGAAGGGTATGCTCGCGTGGTTGGGTGTACTCGTACCATTGGACACGGCCCGCGTTGTTTCCAAACACCGCATTACAGACATATTTATTGCAATACGACAACATTTAACGATGTGAAACAAGCCCCTTCTGAACATAACTCGAATAATTGTGTCAAAGTTTAATTCGTTGACAAAGATTTTGCGTTTTCTAATCGCTTAGGCGTGTTGTCGCGAAAGCTATTCCAATTTTATGTTCTGTTTAATTGTGAGAAAGTGATACTAATGTGAATTGTATGAGATACAAGTAATTATTAAATTGAGGATTCAGGTTTTTAGACGTAAACTATTTTGGGTTATTTGACAAGAATATATTATCTTTGTTTTACTCTCTGGTTTTGATCTGAATTCTATTGTAGCTAGGTAGGTAACCTATTTTCAATTCATTTTATATTTTATGAGTTTTATGTATAATTTGGCAAAATATGTATTGTTACTTACTTGGAATAACAGACTCATATCTAAACGAGATCTCTTCAAAATAGTAAGCTTTCACGTGTTCAAACAAAAAAGGAAAGACGTGAACAAAAAAATAATTATATAAACTTCCCCGTAAAATAAATAAATCAAGTACCTAGATACTATAGAGAGATGAGATTTGCAAATAATTTAGCATACCCCATTACAAGCTAGGAGACGGGTGTATAGTGTAACGCAAATTATAGTGTTGGGGTCCGATGATTAGCCGCGGCTCATCACATCCGATACGGTACTGCAGGGTCGTTCTATAACCACGTTCATTATCCGGGTATGTGAGGGTGGAACACACGTCTTTGGCTAGACCTTTCTTCACCATAATCCATAGCTGTAACAAACGCAAATTACATTCACATTATTATTAGGTAATTAAAGTCAACAATATAAAAATAGTTAGATACTTGGCCCCGATTCCTGCAGACACCGCCTAATTTTATTTTAAGTTATATCCGTAATTTTCATATCCGTCGAAAAGGAAAGGGACGGATGATTCACAGCTCTTAATTTTAGGAAGAATGAGTAAATGAATGAATAACCCGGGCGAATCAAAAGGTACGTCCTTGGTATGCAAACCGTTTGACGTGCTATCTACTTAACTGTGTCGGGTTATTGACGGATATAAAATTTTTAGACGGTTGGTTTAGATTTGTGCTTAAAATTGACGTGTGTTCCATAAATTTTATGCTAGTCGATTACCCGTCCCTTTCCTTTTCGGCGGATAAGAAAATGACAGATATAACTTAAAATAAAATTAGATGGTATTTACAGGAATTAGCACCAATGTGGTCCTGTGGTACACCGGCTTGCTACTCAATTGGGGAGCGGCGGTTCAAACCCAGTTACCTACCAGACTTACACACCAATGAGTTTTTTGTTGATCATTTATCACATAACATAAACAGCCTATATACATCCGACTACTGGGCACAGGCCTCCCCTCAATCAACCGGAGGGGGTATGGAGCATACTCCACCACGCTGCTCCACTGCGGGTTGGTGAGAATTTATCATTTTTTATTTAAAGTTTTATAATAAAGTAGATAATCTATACCATCGTGACCCTGATATCTTCATACTTACGCTCTTACAGTGCCAATTGTTTATGTGTTTTGTGTATGATTATTATTTACCTTAAATATCGCAGACTTTTTATAAATTATTTGTAAGTATTTATATTAGGGATATTAGAACATTGAAATAGTACTAACATGCTATAAATTTATGATTTATGTTGATCGACTTATGCATAATTTTGTAATTACATATTTTGACCTCCGCCGTTTAGTATTTTTACAAGACTGACCCTGTCATAACTACTATGATGTACTAGGAACTAAGTCGTTTTTTTTTTCTTTTTTGACTTTACATATCGTAGGTTTCAGTCAGATGACATTAACTAAAATTAATGGTGAACTTATAATAATGAAAGGCATCATAATAACGGGTTCAGATTCAGAGATATCAGAGACATAATCAGAGATATGAGACTCCCGATATTTCAACACGGTTACAAGTGCCATGATCACGGGATGACTGTGTGGGACTAAGAACCCGGTATTATGTGTTTTAATTATGATAATAACCGCGTAAACATCAAACGAGGCATTGCTTTAATTTCTTCAATCTGAGATTTTATGCACGTATCTACTCAGCCTGTATCCACCCACCGCTTGGTTTCACGCCATCCTTTCCGGTCCTGTGCAAGTCTCATCCACAACTGGTACTGGTTCATGACCTGGTTACTGGTTGGTTGGTGTACTGGTTGTCTGATATTTATTATTATTATTTTATTAAAAAACTAGAAACTCCACGCTCACACTCTAGTCTCTTCACTTAAGTACCAAAGGCAATAAAATATTTCAACTCTAATACTCGCTTCTCATATATTTCCTTCTCACTCATCACTCACAAATCGATTGACTATTTTTATACCACTGGTTTAATTTCATTCTTGAAGAAACCTAGGTTAAGTTAGACTATTTATTATTACCAAATACTTGTATAACATAAGTTCATGACTATACACTCAATTGCGAATACATCCTTCGTAAGATGATCAAAGTGCCCACGCTTCTAAATACCTCCAATCAACTTCTATCGTGTAGGTTGTCGTCATCAACTCTGGTGTCAGGGTTACTATTGAGCTGCCCAAAACCCCTAACATGGCTCTTATAAAAATTACGTACATACATCGGTAAATGGTAACCGGGACCAACGTCTTAACGATATATGTAATCTATGTATTTATGTAGGTTTGTTTGTTTGTTTGTATACTCTTTATTGCTTTAGAATACAAAGAAAATTTACTAGGTGATTTATTTAGGTGATGAGATTTTCATTTTATTTTTTGCTCATTTTATACTTAATAAAAATGAAACACCCTATAAACATACAGAACACATCACTAACAAATCATAGACATATGATATTAACTAATAATATCATTTATTAATAGAGCTACCGGCCTTTATAAAAATTGTCTAATTAAAACCGACAGAGGGCTGGGATGATCGGAAGCCGATCCTTATCTTGCCTTGAAGCAAGGATTTGTATATGAAATATTGTAATTATCTACCAATAAAGTCGCTGGAATCATGCGTACTCATTAGTAGACTGATTTCGTCATGATTTATGAATATGCCTCGTCATTGCGTGGTTTAGTTTTTTAGTTAGGTATCTTATTTATTAATAAATGATTATTTTATGCGTGTAATTTGTAATAAAATCTATGGTTAAACATACTCGTTATAACATGAGAATTTAAAGTTCTTGAAACATTTTTTAATAGTGTTGAAAAACGAAACGAAAGTTGTAATATATAAATGTGTTAATAACATACATAACATAATATTAACAGCCTTTATAATATGTCCCACTGGTGGGCACAGGGCTCCCTGCAATAGATAATATTTTAATACACTTTTGTCGTTTATCTAAAGACTTTTTTAAAATAAACATAACCTATAAACTCTTATTGTCTAAATAGGTACAACGATTTATTTAGTAGCTTCGATTTTCGAAAGCCATTTCGCTTCTGTCACCTACATTCCAAATCCTAAATACGTACATATTCCAAAAACTATCCTTACCTGTTCTAAATGCATTAAAATTAATTAAGGAGATAAGGCAGGCCTCCCACTCGCTACCGACGCGACGCGACGCCGCGGGGGGTTGTGACGACTTCATGCAGCTTCCTGGAATACGGGACATGCGGGACACTGGCTACACGTGACCAGGACAGATTCCAAGTTCAACGCACCTGAATCTCTCTCATTCTGGGAAATTTGTACGAGGTCTAGTTGTTGATAACATGCCTAGTTTAAATTCACATCAGGTTATTACAGATTTCAATGGACGCCAAAGGCATCTTATTGAAGTCGTTCTAAATATCATTCTTTTTACGTTGGGCAGAGGTGGCCGACTATATCAGAACCGCAATCGTAAGTAGGTATGGGTACTTCTTTTACTCTGTATTAAATTAGATAAAGCGACAAATAATGATAAAACAACTTACCTACAGCTTTCAAGAAGTAGGTAAATACCTAAGTAAGTATATAATATTATCTGCGCCCATGATAGATTTAACTTTCAAATATATCAATTTACTCAAAATACATCAAGCAATCAATTTATGCAAAAACTTCAGCAACTATTCAAAAGTAATGGTGGGTACCCACCGCGCGTCTACCTGTGCAAACATTTTGACACAATGGCGGGGGACGAGCACTCGTTGTGATGAGTTACGCGCAGCCCCTTAAATATTTCATCGATTTTATTGTGGCTCCGATGTCAACCCCGTCTCGACGACGCTATAAAGACAGTCGTTATTCGTTACTTTTTTGCACAATTCTAACGTTGTTTCACGCCGAATTATCGGGACACGCCTTTACCTTGCTTGTAATGCCGATGCGCGATTGTTCTTTGTAGGTAGTTTATGTACGGATCTTTAATATAAAGAGCGTAATAGGTACATGTAACTACTTTTACGATAACTGTTTCTTTAATCTAATTACCTAAGTAGATCCTTTACAACTTGGATTTTTTTAACAATGAATCATGAAGGTATGGTCTTGCCTTGATGGCCTGCTTAATATGGCCCCAACAATATAACAGGAGGACGAAGAACAACCATGGATAGAGTTATTTGGTAGAAACATCGGCAGCACATTTCTTATTAGAATGTAATAAAACCTTATGATATATTTTATTAGCATAATTAACAACATAACTGCTGTGCTTTTAAACAACAGACCTACATTGTCTCCAATATTAACAAGTAAGGACATAAAATCTTGACATTTAGACCCTACCGTTAAGCTGAGACTACACAGAAGGCTCCATAATAGTAACCCGCTCACCTGGCTCGCCCGCGCCTTCCCACAGATAAAAAAACTCTTATAAAGAGATAAATTATTGCATTATGGCTTTTTGAAAGAGTCCACTGCTGCTGAGAAATGACAATATTATTAAAAAGTACGCGTCTTTGTCACACTATCTTTTTGTATTCGATATATTGTCGCCATAATAAATGCTGCCCCTTTATGGGTCGAGTATTGTGCTCAGAGCCTTTGTGGACATTATTAAATATATTTTAAAGAGTTTTATTAATAGTGGGCGTCGCGGAGAGAATGTTTGATTTATTTTTTCGACGCGTGTGCTCTCAGCTCGTGTTAGATCCTTCAATCATTTGATTTGACTTCTTTCTGTATAATTTTTCCCGTTGATAAATATTCTGGACTTTCTTGGAGAACCAATATGATTTACTATTGCTTTGCCGTTTTCGCATTAAAGTACTAATTAAGTCAAAAACAATTGAATTTTACAATTTATTTGATATTAAATGTAATTCTTAACGTAGTTCTTGAATTTGTAACTTTTGAAATATATGACAGAGATATAAAATGAGTTTCAAGTAGCAAGATAATCATAAACACGTTTTAATTTAATCTCATATAATATGACTCACAGAGAATACCTTCAGACTCATCAACGGCATAAAACTCGCGAAAAATGAAGATATCGAATTCGTTGTTTTGAAATACGAAACGTTCACACCTCGGTTCCCAACACTCCAATAACACCACTTTTTATTGAATTCATATTATATTTGTCTTTTTCTATAGAGATCTTATTACTACAAACAGGTATGTGTATGTGGGCGAAATCGATTGCTGTTTTTGTCGTTATTTGTAAGAATGAATGTGTTTTTATCAGCACCAGTGTGAGCACGCCACGAATAGATCAATCTGTAAAATTGTTTTGATATGCTAATGCGAATTTGGTTCAAAGGTGTAGCTGGTTTCGTATTATATTAGAATGAAAAGTTGTGTAGACTAGCTCTAGATAAATGTTTCTACTGTCTGGTTGCATATATGCGATATATTTTTTTAAACAAATTTACTGAAGCATTTGGGCTTGATGAGTGAGGCTTAATTAAGCCGACGATTTTCTTAAACTGATTCGATGAAAGAATAGCTAGACCTTTATCATAACATTTCAAGATAAACCAACAAAACAAGATTTGGACCGTTAGAAAACAGAACAATCAATTTATGTTAAAACTCTATTTTAAAAATTATGTCCGCTACATATCAACTAGACACCTCGCTAAGTATGCAAGCCTTGGGGAAAGGTGTCTAGCTAATTCTCACGGATTATTTTACACATTAAAGACATTCCAATTTTAAAATACAATGAATTTTATATAAAAATAATAGTAAAGTAGACGCAGATAGATAGATGCTCGGAGCTGCAACTTATTAAACAATCAATGTCATGGTGACTAATTGATTTGTACAAACTCCAGTAATACAAAACAATACAAAAACTCTTTATTGCACTTAATTCATATTAAAAATACATTAGGTATTATAACAATAATAACAATATAATAACATTTCTCAATATATAGATTGTATGTCAATTTTCTCTAGAGCCTATGGACCTGCAGACTAGCGGGTAGAGCAGCCTCGGAAGCCAGGGAGCCAATAAATAACCAACAATATCACGTGGCGCCTAATAAATGATCTCCCCGGGCTTGCCACTGGTGCTCTTGACCACAACACAGATTAAAAAAAGCTAATACAGACAGGTAATTTGGTGAAATAGATTATAAAATGATCTCTACAAATATACCGAATGGGTAAACGTCTCGACCACCACACCATATCATCATCATCAATTTAAGAGCCACGCTCTTGTCGGTGTAGCATTTTCCATTCCAGTCTATCAAAGGCCAATTCCTTGACTTCCCTATAAGACACGACGTTAACCTTTTCTTTAATCTGTTCCATGTAAGCTCTTCTTGGTCTACCCCAAACCATATGATTCCCGGTAATTTCAAATTGGAAAAATAACTTTTTGTAAATTGTCTCCGATTTGCATGTTACCGTTCTCAGCATTGTACCCAGCAGTGGGATCTTTATAGGCTAACTATTTATGTTCTCTGTATTGTGATCTACTACTACTTAGTACCTTTGCGTACCTAGGTACTAAATATACTCTGCCCAAGTAGAGACGATACTACAAGTTTCTTTCAGAAGACTTCAGAGTTTACGTAATCTTATTTATAATTCCCAAGAAGAAAAAAAAACGCTGTATAAGCAATCTCACGTTAACAAAGTGTCACGTATTCCTCGACATAATCTTTGCCAGACCCCCACGACAGTCCGGCAGCTGCCGTGTCCGTACTGTTCAATAGACCCATCAATATCCAGCGCGTACGCATTTTATATTATTAGAATATCCAAAAAGGTAGTTAGTCACTGTATTGGTTGCTTGGTGCTTTCTTGATACTAAGCAAATATAATTATGTATGTGTAATGCTGGATACTATTCTCCTTTCAAATTAAGTTAAGAAAATATTTCAACACTTTTCGGAACAATGATTTTCCACCAATAACAAATCCAGGGTCCGTGTTGGCAACACCAAAGTCATAATATATTATTTATAGTAAAATTATTTGCTCTGGCAATATTTCTACATGGCCATGGACTTTGTTGACGAGGCATGTTTTTCTTGTCTCTTTAACTTATGTAAATAATTTCCTAATTTTATCCAATACACTCCGCTTTAAGACCATCTCGAAGGAGTTTTATTTCGGAGCCAACACCGCTTCCAACAGTCCGTGTAAGTAAGATCTTTGTGATCCGTTTCGGCTAGACGTGATGTACAGGACGTTTGACTGACGTCTAAACTCAGACGCAACGTCATTTATATACTATACTTATAGATAATCTAGTTGTTAGACTTTTGTAATGTAATAGGTAGTCTGTGTTTAAAGACTATTTTAAGTTTGAATAAGGTGAACTTACATCTAACATGGAATTCTAGTTTCAAAGTAACTTTGAAAAGAAATGAGAGGTTATTTATATACTATGAAGACGATCTAGTTGTTAGACTTTTATAGTGTAATATGTGGTCTGTGTTTTAAGACTATTTTGAGATTATAAATAAGGTGAACTTACTCCTAACATGGAATTCTGGTATCAAAGTAACTTTGAAAAGAATAAGAGAGGCTCACTTTGAACTGAATTTTATTATTTGTAAAGAAACGGAAATACTAAAGATGTAAATGAAATTGGAAATGAAGTACTTTTTAGACTCCAGTCAGACGTGGATCTCGCAAACGAATATTTAATCATTTATTTGCCTATTGCGTAACACATATTATTATATTATAAAGCGGACACAAACTTCGCTCACTTTATAAAAAGTAACAATCAAAGATTTCCCTCTCATCAAACTCCAGAATAAACAAAAAACAAAGCATATTAGTTTCAAGAGATGTTTGATGCTCAAGCACCCTCAGGGTTACGCTACGTTCGTCACCTCGGTGGTCTGACCACCGGGGGTAGCACGTGCCCTCAGACTATACTCACCACACCAGCACCCTAATACAGTACGCTACAGTCGTCGAGTGTTTGACACTACGGCCAAAGACCGCAGAAATACAGCATGTTTAGAATACAGTTCAACATGCAAGTAGAGCAGCATGTGTGAACGAACCTTTAACATAACATAAGCTCACTACTATATCCCAATTGGGGTAGTCAGAGGAACATCCGTCGTAAGATAAACTAAGTCTCACTCACCGAGCTTTCTGTTAGACCAACGTGATATGTCTACTCGCATATTGGTCGAGCCAACTGTGTAAGTATTTATTTTATTTTGGGCAGCAGCACTGCTGCCGTCGCGTCAAACGTCAACTGCAGCTGTCGACTTTGGTCTACAATAAGTACTACCTATACCCGAGATACAAAAGCTCGTAATACAAACGGACGTTCGGGAGCACTGAATCCGGGGCGCGGATTCAATCAACAAGCGACACAGTTAAGGACTTCTCTTATCTAATAAGTTTTACACGCAGAGTCCTCTAGGTTTGAAAACATAGCATAACCTCACGACTATATCGCATTGGGGTAGTCAGGGGTACACCCATCGCAAGATGAACTGAGTACCCACACTTCACCGAGCTTTCTCTTAGACCAACGTGAAAGGTGGTGAGCCTTATCGTGATATATAATTGTCGCGCCAACAGTGTGTGAGATTTAGAGAACGTGTTTCAAAAACCATATCTGCACACCCTGTAAAGCATACCGTCGCAGGCGCAGCTGCGTTCAGCACGCGCTCTTAATGACCGACATTGTTCAACAGCACGGTGGTCGGGAATTACACTGATTGCCACTTGATGAGTTTCCCTCTATACATTATTGTACTAAATATCGAGAGCTTTGTTTGCCTTTATTGTGATAATAAAATGTTGTTTTAAAAAGCACAAGGAATGGAAGGAACCACATATTTAAATTAAGTAAAACACCGGTGTTTTAGTTTTGAAAGCAAACAACGGAATTATAGAACTGCACCTGTTCTTGGAATCGTTAATTATATATTTCCTTGTCTTAGTTTAGTTATTATTTAAGTCTTGCTAATGTAATAAGGGTAAGTAAGTAAAATAATAAATAAAAATAATTTATTGTGAAGCAATTCATCTAAAAAGCAATATTGCTATTTATTTTTATATGCGCAAATATAGCAATATTGCTATTTATTTTTATATGCGCAAATATAGCAATATTGCTATTTTAGATGAATTGCTTCGATGTGGCCTTTTTAACCCCCCAGTTCATCGATATACACTATATATACTAACACTTGAATTCCTATTTATATAATGCACGAAATAGCGAGCAGGAAGTTTATACATAAGTAATTTATAAAACAATTGCACATACATGTAAATATATAGAAATTAGAAAACATTTATTCACTTAGGATAGGCAGGTTGAGTCTCAAATCACAACATGGCATTAAGTCAGTGTTGCAGATTGTCTATCCTGCTATTTATACTTACATAAGTAAATAAAAAAACCTAAACAGCAATCGATACAAAATATATATTCAGTACCGCTGCATAAGCAAGATAATGTTTTTATATAGGTACGCAATTTTCCTGTTTACAACATCCGAGTCCAAGTTCCCGCAACAGGGAGAACTGTACTAAATCAGGAATGTTTCAGAACGAACATAAATAACTGGTGGTCGCTTTGTGTTCCATACAAACGTAGAACAAAGCCTGCCTAACTCACTTTGTTTACTCCTATTATTATAATTGTAGTTATTTAATACTTAATGTCTATTTTGTGAATAAATAATATTAAAAGAAACTTGTATTATGCTATATACGTATAATCGTGCAAGCCGATTTATTTTCGAGATTTATTTAATATATGATCCACCCATGAACATTTGTTATGCCTCAATCTCTCATTCTCCATTCAACCACACAGCGTATACTCCATTACGTCTATCATGCGATCTCTAAAATTATCGACCGATTCAATAAAATCGAGTCAAAATCGAGTTTGTTTTTTCCCTAACATGCGTGGCACGTGATTTTGTTCGTATTTTGACAGAACACAAACATAAACATAAACTGCCTATATACGTCCCACTGCTGGGCACAGGCCTCCCCTCAATCAACCGGAGGGGGTATGGAGCATACTCCACCACGCTGCTCCACTGTTTGACAGAACGGCATGACTTATTTGGGTTCACATAGCAGCACCAATCGACAAAACGACATAATAATTATATGGTCAGACTCGATAAGATGACCATGACAAAATTTTAACACGTTGCGCATGTTAGCCCTACCTTATCACATTGCTCAAAAGAGTTATTAAAAAAATAAGTAAGTACTCAGGTGTGACTGGGAATATACTGTAATCTGTAAACAAACATACTATATACTATGTACATATAACATACTACGTATATTGTTGAAAGTGCATTTCTTCGAGGCAATGACGTCATAAATCGTCTGAAACAGACGTCTAAGGCCAATGATGATATTATGTATTATGTACTAATATACTATAATATTATATATAGTTACCAACGTTCTTTTCCACCAAAAATATTATGTTTTTATAACAAATATTCTAAACGACATTTTCAGTAGTTTCCAAAAAGATAAACATAAGCATAATTTAAAGCGAGCTAAACAAACAGTGACGTCCAAACAATTACAGGCTCTATTAAGACCTTTGTGGGCAGAAATAAAGTAAAAACACGATAGGTCTCTGTGCACAGAGGGCGGATCAGCGTTTGAAGTCGTACAAAGCCGCCCAGAAGGGAGGGTGGCACAGGGATGCAATTGGGACAAACATAAAAAGCATTCATAAACAATGTATGATGCTCCTTCAAAGTGTGGCTTGGTGAGAGTTAGGCGACAGTATTAGTATATTAGTACGTAAAATTCCGTCTGAGGATAAATTGACAAAATCACTATATGAATAAAGTACTTTATCTAGAGTTTTAGACAAGCTGGTAACTGGTTGACGCTTTAAAAAAAATGCGTCGCGATAGAGTTTGTTAGAGTTCACTAAACAGTCTAGTTGAGTTTCTTTTTTAACTAAATAATTATATAAATAATTTCCATACTATTATGTAGTTATTTAAAAAATATAAGTCTTTGCTAAGTAAGTTTCTTTTTTATAGCAGGTACATATTAAAAGTAGGTAGATCAATGCACAAAGTTGCATGAGAATCTTGTAGAGCGCCTTGTAGAGTTCAACATACTTACCGAAGCCTCTCACCGTTCCATGACAAGGAAAAGTATACATTGCATGTCGGTTTTTTTAAGATCCATGAACTATTAAGTACGTACGAGTATAGAATGGTAACTCTCTGCCCCGCACCAATTGATATCGGGCGCCGTACCCCTTCATCCCTTATGGGTCTTACTTTAGTATTAAAGGGCCGTATGCAGCCAAGGAGTCAGGGGGGGGAGCGTGCGGACTTTGTCAGCAGTAGCAGTAGATTGATATTTTTGTATGGAGTACCCGGGGTGCCCTCCTGGCTCCGTCCCGCAGAAGGTCTACTAGATTGTATCAGCATTAGGCAGCAGCATTGGCATCAGGATTATTCTTCTTATATCGTGCGTGGGTTATGAGGTGGATTACCAACTTCATGAACCCTGGTATCAGGGTTATTATAGAGCCGTCAAAGGCCCCTGGCATGACTCATGTAACGACTACGTAATTTTTTTTATCTGAAATAAATTAAAGTTTTGTTGAAAATCACACCAGAACGTGATTTTTCAAAAAGGGGCTTACGAAGTTTTCCCTATAAGGTGACGACACCCTGGATCCTGTGTTCAGCAGTAGCAGTAGATTGATATTTTTGTATAGAGTACCCGGGGTGCTCTCCTGGCTCCGTCCCGCGGAAGGTCTACTAGATGGTATCAGCATATCCAAACTGCTGCAGACAGATTATGCTCGCGTTCGCTGCATTCTACGGTGAGGTGAAGCTACAATTCACATTAGCCTTTTGAAATTTTGTTTGTTCATAATTCGAACGATCACGATCATTTATAAATGTATTCACTTGGTACTAAAGTGAATACATATACTCGCTCGTGTCATATTAACTTTTTCGGTAAATTAACTGTAAGTTTCACTAAATGTAAAATATCTTAACGTGACAGGGTTCTAAAGTGAGTAAATGATATCATATAATTTAAGATAAGGAGATAAGCGGATAACGGTATAAAAACGGGACAAATGTTAGGGAGATAATGATAACTATTTAGTAAGTAAGTCGTAAGTATTTATATGAATTATCTGAAAGTTATTCCGAACTGCAAGGATGGGCACTTTTTATGATAGACAGTAAGACATTACTTACGCCCATTTTTCTTATAGGGGTGGGCAGAGAGAGATATTTCGCAATAAATTAAAAGTCTCATTCCATTCTTTATCGATATCGTACTGATTTGTCGTCGCATTATGTACTGTTTCTTTATATCAAACATAATAGGTAATATTTATTATTTAAACAGCGTACATCTTATCGAAAATGTTACTTTTGACTAAATGATTAAAATCGTTTATTTAATACCAACAGTAGAAAATCGAATTCTCTAATAGCGTAGTAGGTACTAACTAACAAACCACGAAACTCCAACCACAATTGATTCAAAAAAACAGCGTCAAACAAAGCCCGCATTTGTCACAGCGCAGTAAAGAAACACTGTAACTACCCCGAAATTACGAGGTCCGAAAGTAAATAGACATTATCAAGTTTCCCCTGAAAAATGTGCGGGAAGGCCCGGGTCGATACGGAGCTCCCTCCCCCCGCAGGTGCGACGAGATAATCCAAGATGGCCGCCGAGATAGGACGTGACGTCACTGCACCCCTCCCCTACCCCGCCGCATCCTCGAGGCCTCTCGCCACCCTGCGAAGATCCTTTCAGAAATCCGCCGAGTAACGTCTGCAGAAACATTGAACCACACACACACACGCACAAGTTGTATTAGGTAGTATGTTAGGACCATTACATAAAAAGTGATATAGCTTTAACTTCTGCTTTTCTTTCGTTCGATTTCAGTCTTCGCGAAGTCAAATTCAAAAATATCTTATTTCAAAGAGAATTTAGTTAAGTGCAGTAAATAGCATTATAACAATAGTTTTAGCACAGTGTAGTATAAATTTATTGAGCAAATTGTTTTTATTTAATAAAGAATTTATATTTACTTAGTTACTCACGCTTACATTTTGTTAGTTTTCTAATTTCAACATCATTTTTTGTAGTGGTTTATCCCGCTTTCAGATCCGCGTACCCAACCTGAATTTCTTGGCAGGTTACTTTTTAATAATTCAACCTAACCAAAGAAGAACATCGAGTCACCAGAAAATTAATCAGACAATTAGAATTAAATAAAAGTACCAGATTCATTGGACCGGATCAGTTTATTACTACACATCTACAGTTATAGTTACAGAGCTACATCGTTCGCTTTATAATGAAAACCACGAAAGCTCCTTATCGAAAAATCATTTTTGGATTTGATTTTTGTTAACAGAACCTCGTAATAGACAAGCTAATTTAAATCCAGGTAGTTTTGTTGATGAAATTGCAGACTATTTTTTTTTCTTCTATCGTGCGTGGGTTATGAAGTGGATTACCAACCTCATGAACCCTGGTGTCAGGGTTATTATAGAGCCGCCAAAGGCCCCTGACGTGACTCATGTAACGACTACGTACTTACACCTGGATTTATATTGAAATAAATGGAGGTTTTGTTAGAGAAAATCACATCTGAATGTGATTTTTCAAAAAGGGGCTTACGAAGTTTTCCCTATAAGGTGACGACACCCTGGATCCTGTGTTCACAGAGTTGCAGCTGGTACAGGCACGGGCTGCGGTAGATGGTCACCGTCGACGTGGAAGCCGTCTGGTCCCCCGCGGTACCTCGTCACGTACACCTGGCCGTCGTCACCGAGGAACTGGTACTGACCCTCGATCTCCATCACGTAGCCACCATTGGAACTAGGAACTAAGTGACCCCGCTCCGATACCACCGTGTCTGGGGAGAAAAAATATAGTCAGTTATGGTCAGAAAGTTGAGAACTTAAAGAGGTAGACGACGTAACTCGCGCCCGCGTACAGGTAGAGCCAACACACGGCAACTTGCAGCTACACATGATGGTTTAGGGTCTTAAGATGGATGTGATGGAGATTGGAGAGGTCACGAACACAATCCTTACTTTCACTTCATGCTCAAGATCATAAACAGCTACAGGCATTCTACATTTTAGGTAACTAAGAGATATATGTCCGGCTTCTGAACATTAATGTAATATCCTAGGTTCAGTAAGGCATGGCATCTCACTAAAAGTACCTAACAGCTTATGCTTTTTATTTCTGTCTGTATAACCTGTTTTGTATACTAAATAAAGAAAATATATTAAAAGCTGAGAAGTAACAAAGAGACACAGAAGAATTCAAACAAAGAACAAGAAGCAACTCACTCTCAGCAGTAATGTACCGTAGCGCATACTGGCCGAACTCGTCGTGCACCTCCTCATGCCTTAGCGCCGGCAGTTCCCTAAGCGCGGGGTCGTGGAGCGCAGGCGCGGCCGTCGCCAGCGCACATAGACAGCTCATTACTACAAACTGGAAATACACATGCACAGGTATCTTAATTTTATGATAAACTTGGAATAAGGGCTGCAGAAAGTAACTATAAAGTTAACTATTGTCGTGAGGATTTTGATTGATTAGGACACTGCAGGCTTGAATTAAAAATAAATGATTTCGTAATTCGAAAGCCACTTTAAACCGTTGGTCCTGAGCTTTTAGCCCAAACACCTCCACCAACCCGCAGTGGAGTAGCCCTCCGACAGATTAAGGGGAGGCATGTGCCCAACAGTAAGACGTATAATGTGCTATGATATCAATCAATCAATAATACTTTATTGCACAACAACATATACAAAGGACATAAACATACGAATAAAACATAAGTACAATAGGCGAATATGAGACAGGGAGTTTCATATCCCTGATTTAAACGCGGTAAGAACCCGTTATTATGTGTTTTAATTATGATAATAACCGCGTAAACCTAAAACAATGTATAATATGCTAGTCTAATTAATTTATGTTAAAAAAAAAAAACAAAAAAACATATATTAATGAATACTCACAGATTTCATTTTGATCACTAGGTACCCAGACGTGTTGTCTTCGAGACAAAAAGAAGGGAATGCAAACTTTTCATAATGCAAACGTATTTATAGTGTTGCAAGTATAACAAATTGCAAATAGAGACAAGCATTTAGGGAACCAGCAATTTAATTAGTACCCATTAGGTATTGCATAATTACTCATGTTTTGCTCATTACAGTTAGCAACATTCTCTGACAAATATTTTATCAAACCTTGTTTGTGGTCTTCTAATTCTAATACATGTTTTTCGACGTACGTAGCATTATCCCGTTTTTCACAGAGTCGACTTACCTAACCTGAAGAATCGACAGGTCCGGTTTTTTACAGAAGCGACTGCCTGTCTGACCTCCCAACCCGCGAAGGGAAAACCAGCCCAATACAGGTTAGGTCACATATCTCCGAAAATGCATTTCTCGGGAATGTGGGTTTTTCCTTCATCACTGAGCACGTGACAATCATTTATGATCCAAACATGAATTCGAAGACAAATTCGACAATCATTGGACCTCAAAGTGATACATAAAGAAAAATAATAAAAAATATACGTAGTCTGATACCTAAAGAAAAAATATTTCGTTTGTATAAACAAAACGTTTTCGATTTTTTTTTTTGAATCATAATATTCCAAATAATATATCAAAAGTAATATATAAAATGGTTTGCGATTTTTAGTCTACATAGGGTTATAGGGATAATGGGGAATAAGCTAACTAGTTTAAGGATGTCTGTAAAAATGTTGCCTTAACACTAGGAAAGTAGACTTATACCTACTACTACTACCTGTACTTATACCTATACTTTTCTACACACAATTAACCTACATTTACCTACAGCTCTTGAGTAAAGGTCTCATCTTTCTCATAACATTTCCTCTTCAGCCAAAATATCAAACGATGCCTGTGAGCTATCGAAATCTCTGTGTGCCTACAATGGCTACATGAATATTTTATAAATGATACGTACCTATTCTGCAATATAACACAAGTTCATCAACCCTTTTATACACTGATTATACACATAACCAATACCATACTACCACACTGTGTTATACTTCTTATCAAAAAATTCGAAACGTTTAATTAAATTTTAAATTTGAATTTGGAACAATGAAATTTAAAAACCTTATTATAAAGATTTATTATAAAGATTCATTGTAAATTGACACATAACATAACCAGCCTATATACGTCCCACTGCTGGGCACAGGCCTCCCCTCAATCAACCGGAGGGGGTATGGAGCATACTCCACCACGCTGCTCCAATACGGGTTGGTGGAGGTGTTTTTACGGCTAATAGCCGGGACCAACGGCTTAACGTGCCCTCCGAAGCACGGAATCATCTTACTTTTTCAGACAATCAGGTGATTCAAGCCTGAAAAGTCCTTACCAAACAAAGGACAGTCTCACAAAGTGATTTCGACAATGTCCCCATCGGGAATCGAACCCGGACCTCCAGATCGTGAGCCTAACGCTCTAACCACTAGACCACGGAGGCTGTTAAATTACATTTATTTTTTATTCTTAATTTTTTTTTCTGATAATCCTTACGAAATATAAACTTGCGAGGTGAGTCATTTTTTTGACAAGTGTATTATTTAACTAATAGATTTTCATTATATTTTTGGAGTTTGACGAAGGAGCCTCCCTGGGTATTAAGGTACACCCTCTAACCTATGGTTAGGCAAATTCTAATATGCCAACGAATCAAATAAGAGAAGGTTACTTTTCGACTTGTCGTTCTATTGCTGTCGCTACCAGGGGGTGGCAGGCGCTATGTGATAGCTATGTAAGGGGTTATCACTCGACGGCGCTCTATCTAAATCTGTATTATCAAATGCCGTATAATTATTATCGCATATAACAACATGTACATTACACTGATAGAACCACTGCCAAATAGAGCCTTCAATAGAATTTCGATCAGTAATGGAATGAGCTCTACGTTGATGCTATTTGGACTCTTATTGGTTGAGGCAAATAACTCTAAAGAGTATAAAGTTTTAAAGGATTGTCATTTGTTCAGCCCATAATGCTATTAGGCTTTCGTTTCTTAACGTAATTTTAGTGCTGCTTCTTTAAAGAAATGTCTCATCAGAGATTAGTTTAAGTACTTATTCTTTTTAGATATTCCACTAAGATAGAAAATGACTCTCCGAGAACAAAAATGGAACATGTCTTATTAGAACATGGAAGGTAGTGTTAGAGTAGAACTAGGTATGCTAATTAGGTAAGTACCTATAGTAATTGTCGCAAGTTCAGTGTCTAAAGCGACCAGAGCAAGAAAAAGGAGTGGAAAAATGAAATAAAAGAAATAGTGGAAGTGAAGTGCACAAACTCTGCAGAGTTTAAGCAGTGCAGAGATAAGTGCAGTGTTTCGTGTAGTGTTCAAGTGACGCGTAAAGTGCGAAATAAGTGAAGTGACAGTGACGAAGTTAAACCGCTTAGCTTTGTGTAAGTGCTGTACCCCGTGTGTAAAGAATAAATTCGTTTCCCCTTGAACTTAGTGAGTTTTCTTCCAATCCCGAAACCTACTTCCGTAACATTTCATACGCGTCCCACCAATTGTTGTTAGTTGAAGGAATTGAAACGTAAAATAAATCGAGGCAGACAGAGAAGTATAGTATAATTATATAAGCAAGTACACTCCTCGGCAGCTATGTTTAAGTCCCATGTATAGGAGCGGTTACTACTGGGCAATTGAAACGTGATTAAAAAATCTTTAGATTGATCCGCCTAAAATCCTTATTGGGTTAAGCAGAACCGCAATTTGGTACAAGACAACTTGCAGCCACTGTTAGTATAAGAGCTCATCTCACTAGGACACCATGATGGCGCCACCTGGAATCTACGATTGCATCACTAACAAACTGTATGTACTTGTGTAAAGGGCACTTCGCGCAACCGATTTGTTGGTTGTTTCTTAGTGGGATAGGACCCTTGTTGCTCGGGATAACAACCACATCATTCTACGTTGGAACACTTATAGACACACACAAAATTTTCTTTCGAGCATACCTACATACATAAACTCACGCCCTTGTTCCCCGAAGGGTTAGGCAGAGCCACAAAAAATCAAAAGACTATTTGCAGCCACTTTTGATACATATTCCTAAGATGGATAACGATGAACCGTGTGGTGATATCATCATCATCATATCATCATCAGGATCAGCTTATCGCCCATATAGATGGTTTCAAGAAAGTATTTTTCATTTTTGAAGTTTGCAAAGATTTCTTACACATTTTCGTTATGTTTCACCCTGAAAACAAAACACCGGTCTGGAGTCTTACGACTAACACAATAACGATCACTTAATCCGCACTCAGACGCTAAATTCACATAAAAGCATAACGCAGACCCCTCGAACAACAAGGGGTCTGAGTGTCGAACAAAGCTTGGAGGATCTAACCTGACTTATCATGTCCATCAGATGGCTCTTAGAGGTGCGTAGTTTTTTAATTCGATGATCGGTTTTCGGTTTTCGAAATCATGAAGTGAGAGCGTACAAAGGTCCCTATGCCTTTGTTAGATTTTTTAAGTGTTTTTGCTTATGTATTCAATCTAAAGACATAATTTGACACATTACGCCCAGAAAATACTAACAAAATATAAATGCAAGTTGGTTGGTACAGTCGATAAAGCTTAAGTTTAACGGTGCCTTAAGTCTGTACTGTATTCCTACTTATGTTAGTACACTGACTGTACCTGCCCAACCCATCCTAACCTAAACATAATAGGCTAGTTTCCAACTTGTCAAATATGTTACTTTTTACTAAACGTAACACGATATTACTAAAGAATTTGTATGAAAACGCACTCTGTGACGTCATAGAAAAACGTGATAAGATGTCGGACTTATTATTACGATTTCCTTGATTAAAATTCATAAATAAATTAATTAGCAAAAAGAAAAATATTTTCGGTAGTTTTAGATCTGTCTTTATTTAGTAATTGGAATTTCATATTTTATCTTAAACCTAGTACAATTCTTCAAACTTAGCAATTTTGTAGACCAACGTCCACATGCGTCTATCAAAATATTTTCCACTATGGCAACATATATCTAATAACATGTAACGTATGAGTGTAGTCTCGCGGCGGAAATGGCGTCAAACCGGATATTGTATCGCGCCTTCATCTCCGGCGCGCTTCCGGTTCCGGCGCCCACCTCCACCGCGTGCGTCGCCTAATTACTGAATATACCACCAACTAGGAAAATCTACGATGACTTGCTGATGGTTTCAGATTTCAGAAGCTTTTATATACGATATTACACGCCATATTTGTTAAAAATAGTTTGTGCACACAGGACTGTACATAAAGACAACAAAATATTGACAAAAGATCTGGGGGGCTAAAAGTTACATTGAAGCAATGAGGGTCCTTCCAGGCTACGTTCCCCAAAAACAATATAGATGGCGTTGTACTACAGCTTTCCCTTAATTCGAGGAAGTTGCCGAAAGTATGTTTCACGCGATGAAGTATGTAAGTAGCGATAAAATGATCACTCTCTTCTCTTACATCTGGCATACAACGATAATACAAACCGTAAACATCATCAACAAAATAAAAACAGACGAATTATACGTAAATTATAAACCAGTGTGTTTGGTTTAACACACATTATTCCCAAATAGAAAAACCTAGAAACGCGACCCAAACACAAACATCGCAACATACTGCGAACAAGCAATAACATCAGACCCAACTGTCTCTTACTATAAATATTAGCTGGTCCCTGGAAATTCATTCTCATTAAGGGGATGCACGCATCCATGCGTTGGGAACATTGTGAGCAGGCGCAAAAGTTATGTAAAAAGAATAGGATCAGAGTACAAAAATGAACACTTTTAAAAAAAAGCAGCCAGTGTCTATACTATGAGAAAAAACGAAAGAAAAAAAAACAAAAATAAAGAAAAAAGAGAAAGAGAGAAGAAAAAGAAAAGAGAGAAGAAAAAGAGTTTTTACAACAGTAACATTCCCCTTTGGGAACGGCACATTACTGCTTGCGGGCCGAAGTGCGCGTGTCTGCCATGTCCATATCTATGGAGCGCTGCACTTCCAAAGTTAACTTGAAAAGCGATCACTACTATACTCACATGTAACTAGATGAGGTGTAACTTTTTCTAATAATTTTTCGCCCTTGCTTTCATATTTTAAATTGACTTAAAGTGGCAAGACAAATGAGAATCGGCACCGCATCATAGGTTTTATTAATTTTATCGGCATCGCCGCACTTCGAAACCGTAACATCTTTTGCGATACACTGCACTGCACTGGTGTGTTGTCACCCTTAATATTCTACCCGTAAGTCGTATACTATTCCGTCCCCAATGAAACCACACAGATTGCACAGTGCACTATTATTATAGTAAACACCTAGTGTAGTGTGTGTCAATATGGACAATTATTGGACAATTGCAGTCGCTTCTGTTGACTTTATAACAGCAGGGTGCCCTCGGATTACAAGTAAAACAGTGGGTCACATTGTATTTATTGTACGATTAAAATTTTATATATTTGATTATTGAGTCTACCACAAATTGTCGCCTGTGGTCAATTATTTCAGATATACATCAATTTTAATGCCCAGGTTGATTGAGGAGAGGTCTGTGCCCAGCAGTGGGACGTATATAGGCTGTTTATATTTATGTTATACATCAATTTAATGTCTTTCGGTCATGTGATGAATGCCTGCCATGTTAGTCGTAACGAAAACTTTTAGGGATGATTCAGACCATTATTCTTAGTTATCCAATGTAATTTTCCGTTGCAAAGGCATGGAACTGAAAATAATTCAAAAAAACAAAAACTTTCATGACTGTTCCGACGTGAAATTCCACTTGATATCAACTCAGAACAATGAGTTGAATCATCTTCCTCAGTATTCGTTACGATGTCACTAACACCCTGTAAATATAAGTATACCTCTATAAAAAATCCAATAGTTGCATAGGTAAATGTATATAATTTATAGACCAGATGAAAAGCTGTGGCATTTCCACCTGTCTTTCAGAGGGTAACTCAGTAAATACTTTAAACGGTGGAAAGACTCAATATATGTTTATCACGTCTCTCTAGGCTCTTGAGGGAAGCATCCGGTGACTATCTACCGCGTAAAAAACCAAGCAATGACAGCCCTTTAAAACGTAGAGTTTATCATGATTGCTCAATTAGTCCCGCGTGCGTTATCTTCGTCTCTGCAAGCATGTTGGACACGTCGGCGTGTGAGGTCGGTGTCGGAAGTGCGCCGGAGTGGGGCATGTCCGCGACGCGTGCGCATGGTGTGCAACCATTGTATGACGTCATGCGCGGGCGACTCACCCCTAGCTCGCGTCAAACGTGATGTCTTTGTTGAGACTGCTATTGTGTTGTGTTATGTTTTTTCTTATTAAAAAACTTAAAAATATATTTTTGAATGTGGAATATGAATTGAGTCACAATTTTGTAGCGGTATGACATTTTGCAACATACATTACTCTATTTAGCGAAGACTGCGGTTTGATTTCTCGTTCTTGATACAAACTTTAGGGTTGGGATTTATTGTTCTCCTGTTCACTGTAGAGAAAGTACAACCTTCTCAACTACTCAATTACAACAATCTTAAAATCTTTCTCATTTACATGTGCGTGCTAACCACATACCTAAATTAGTTATCTCTAATCACCGCTCAAAAACCAACATACCAAATCTTTCTCAACTAAACCTATAATTTTGTTTAAAAAATTGGCTTAACAAGCAATTTACATAAAAACATGTAAAAGTGTGTACGAGTAGAATAATTAAAGACAAGTGTTGTTTAAGTACAATTGTGAAACTAGTCATAAATATTGAACAACCAAAGTGAGGTGTTTGGAATAATTTCTCCATTAATCTAATTAATTGGTTTTATAAATAGGAGAATGTAATTACTCAATAGTAGTTTTATTGCCCAAGTTATTTTAATTCTGGTTCGGGATTGCGTCAAAGTAACGTTTAATTGATAACAGATGTAGTGCCAGTTAAAGGTGGAGGACGGTCGGTTTACTCCACTTACGACGAGTCGTTCTGTTGTCTTTATTTTGTATAAATAATAGATAGTATTTCCTATAACTGAAACTAAAAAAATACCTTTATTCATTAGGTAACATAGTTACTCTTTGAATCCTAAATGTTTGTATTTATATTCTAAATATATTATATTCTTTTATCGAACGTTGAAATTGGAGATGTCCTTAGAAAAGGTTCAATACGATCTACTCTGAACCGGCGTGCGTGTATGAAGCGATTGATGAATGTGGAGGAAGCAAGAGAAGTGTGTCAGGATCGAAGCAAATGGAATTCTATAGTCTCTGCTTACCCCGGTGGGAAATAGGCGTGAGTTTATTTATGTATCGAACGTTTTATCCGCCTAAAACTGCACTTTGTCAACCTCTAAAGCCGAGGAAAAAAGTAGCTGCAAGAATAACCTCGGCACAGAGCTCTAGACGTTCTTAAAAAAAATATAGGTATTAAAACTTCATTCAAAAGTAAAGCGTAGAAGATCGTGACAAACTTTTTATTCCAATGTGTTATTTTTTTTAAATTTCAATGTTTTACTCAATGGTCTTTTTGCTTTGATGAGACAAATAAATATCGGGAGTCTCATATCCCCATTTAAACGCGGTAAGAACCCGTTATTACGTGCTTTAATTTTGATGAGACAAAGATTCGTACATTTACCATTTTTTTTAAAGCAGTATCACAAATAAGTAAGTCCGTACTATAAGATCGAATTGCTGTTTTGTGCAATGTACTTAACATTTTGTTCTCTAAATGTCCGAATCGTTTAAAAAAAAGTAAATCGTTTATATTTTAGGGTTAGAATTTGTATTATTAAGGTCTAAGTACGGATAGACTGCTATATACCTAGTAGTATTAAAATATCACACAGGTTGAAAGCGGAATAGACTACAAAGTAGCTCAGCGTCCCCTAGGGTCGTGATTTACCGCATCTCTGGTTTCAAGCCACCCGGCACCCCGCACTACTTCCCCCGTGCTGGGGCTACTGCCCCCACTGCACGCCGATACCTATTAATCAACGTCTTGAATTCATAAAGTTATTATACTAGTCAAATCAGTTACTTTTTACTAAACGTCAAAACGCGAAATTGGGTCGTGTACTTGGTTCAAGATAAATTATGAAATTTTAATTATTAAATAATGACATATCTAAAAGTAACGAAAAATATTTTCTTTTTTCTGAATAAAAAAATTGTTTAAAAAAGCACACTGTGACGTCATAGTACAACGTGATAAAATGTGAATGTATTATTACGTTTTTCTTGATTAAAATTCATAAATAAGTTGAATAGAAAAAAGAAAATATTTTTCGTTAGTTTTAAATCTGTCTTTATTTAATAAACAGAATCTCATAATTTATCTTTGGAAACTAATTTACCAAGGAAACTACCCAATTCCTATTTTAGATTTAGAATAAGTGCTAGTGCTTATTTTAGATGTTTAATAAGAAAGTAATGAACCTAATAGTGGTTAATAAATATCTAGACATAAATTTATGATATAATATTTACCTTTTATTTATGTTTTACCTTGTAAAGTAAACCTTCTTTACATCCGATTTAAAAAATAAAAGTAAGAAGTAAAAATAAATGTATATTTCCTTAAATAATTCTTTCAATATTCTGCTCTCTAAAACTACTGACAAATGCAAAAACACAACATACTTACCGCTTTTAAACAACCATTAAACACCATCTATAATAAACTGGATCCCGCTGTTAATTGCGCCAACATTTTTTCCAGTTGCTCTGTTCGTTCATTCGAACACAATTACATCTGGTTAGGGCCACCCTACCCTAGTACGACCCTGCTACACCGCTCTAGGGCTCATTTAACCCCCTCCATCATAAAGGAACAATAACATTGACTGGTTGACGATCGCGACAACCGATTGCTGGTTTCTTTCTCAAAAGCTTTTGTCTTTTGTCTCCAAGGGGTTATGAGTGCGTACCTTTTGCGTTCAGACAGAATAGATTGAGTGGGGCTGGAATTTGTGCGGCGTCAATGAGTTTGTAAACGTTTTTGGATTGGTTGGTTTTTAGTTTACCTATAGGTATCTACATAAAGACGATGTCAACGATGTCCAAGACATACCTGTCCTAAAATAAAAATCAAACACGAAACAATTTTCAAACATGCACAAGAATATTTACAGCACAATCGGCGGCCTTATTGCTCTACAGCAATTTCTTCCAGATGACCAGAGGCAGGAAGTATTGATATTGAATTTAGGTGCGGGGTGATGCAACAACATGGAAAAACAATAGGTAGAGTTCTAAGTTCTCTAACTCCTACTAGTTCCTCCGAGTTCCTACTCTTTTAAGCCTAGCCTTCGCCTACGCAAATTATGCTACGTACGTAGCATATTGATATGTGTATAGAAAATTTCTAATACATTGTGTAAAACAGTAGGTAATGTGTACCTATCATATTTAGCTATGTTTTAATTCGTTATTGCGTAGAGACGTGTACAAAACGTACAAGACACACAATATTGAAAATTTCATAAATAACTTCACGTTTCAGGTTGATCCTCTAATCGGCTGAGTAGACAGGGCTTCCATAAATCAATCTAACTTTTAAACAAAGATCATAACTCCAGGCAACGAGTCTTCTGGAAAACTTAAATTACTCTTTTTTCCGCATTACGAGTGCGAATAATCTTCTTGACGGGCTGCGAAATTGATGGCGTCGAAAAAACGCCACTTCAAATCCGGGAAAGTTTTCACGTCAGCCGAGTTTCACTTAGAGAAGTTTCCACATCCATTTGGAACTTGCTCCTATGCGACAGCCTGACAAATTTTAATGAACCCAAGAGGGCTGCTAATGCTTGCGCGCTTCGTAATGGGAAAACTTTGGCTCGCCCCCGGCGCCCATCAGGGCACGGATTTTTGCTTACTCCAACTGCTCCAAGACATATTTACTTCGCAACTCGACAAACTCGCATTACGAAATCACACACTTAAATTGAATCGTTCCCACTGCCATTATAAAGTAACTTGTAACGTTATACCCCTGGGCGCGCAACAATAAAAAGCGCAATCAATTCGACGTGTGCCATTCTAACTCTTCCACCGAGTGAGCCGGCACATTATAAATTTCAAACTGTTTCGACGTGGTCGCTCAGTGACCAGCGAAAAAAATGTATTGGGGTGTTGATGATTGTGATTTAAACGGGTGAAGGGGGCGAGGGTGCAGCGCGTCATCCATCATACGCTTTACATATGTTTGAATAAAGCCCGTGGGAAAAGGATTTCCTCTCAGAAGTCAATGCGCTGAGCAGCGACCGCAGGGTGACCATGCTGCACTAATCACTTGAATACATTCACAAAAAAAGAATATATGACTTCTAGTTTATATTATTTAAAAGTGAGTAGGTTTTCATACATGGCCACTTTTTGTATTTTTAAAATAAGTAATTCTATTCGATATTTTTGTGCTTATAAAAATAATATATATATTTTTACATTACAAACCCGCAACTTAATGTAATTGCCTTACAGTAACGAAACTAAACATCACAACATAACTCAAATGTTACTTACTTTGTATAGAATTTTGTTCACATTGCATGTGCTTTATGAAACTTTAGGAAGTCTCTTGTTTTTCTATTTAGGGAGATGTCTGTCCCTAACTATTGCGCCGCTATGGCCATCCTACCCTACAAATAGCGGATTAGGCCAGTTTGGCAAACAAGGCGTCGTGTGCCGCACCCCTAAACTAATGCTGTATTAATGTCTATTAGCCGCTTTGTTCTCCAAGATTTATTCACATTTATGTGCTGTTTTGGCTCAGGCATAATCCAGTGACTTTCGCACGAGATGGTAATGTGTTCAGTCAAGTACCTACACTTTTGTTGATCGTTCAGTAGGATTATTGCTGTTTGTGTGGATATGTCAACACCGTGCTACGCTTGAAGGAAATGGATGGTATGTGACAAAATATAAAGGAAATTTCTAAAAATTAGGAAATAGATATATTTTATTTGCGTAGTTTAGTACTTTAAATAGAAAAGTACCTACTGAGTATATATTTTACATGATGCTATTGTAGGATTATGGCAATCTTATGCAACCTACAACCAAGCACGCAAATATTCAAAACTATTAACGACAATTTTAATTGGAAGACAGAAATGAAAAAAAAATAAATGAAATTGGAAATTGTAGCTATTGTGATGTGTTCTTGTAAAATTACAGATGCATATTTCCTTCGTGGCCGGAATTAAAACTAATCAAATTCTTTATTTGTATACAGGTGTAGGTACAAAAAGATGTTACATACAATTATTTACATGTAATTATTGGCATACAAATAGTTGTTTAGGTAATCGTTATGCAGGTATTTTAATTGCGGTTCATACAAAATCCGAAATACAATTTTTTTTTTTTTTTAAGAATGTCTAGGGCCCTTTTTCCTGCAGCTTCTTTTCCCCCGTTTCCCCGGCTATACAGGTTGTGAGAAGCTGCAGTAGTTTTAGGTGGATGAGACGTTCGTTATGTAAAAATTGACGTTTCAAAGTGTAACTATGTTACCTACTAATAAAGATATTATTGAATTTGAATAAGGAACCGAATCTGAAAAATAAGTAGGTATTTTGGATTTAACTCCATAATTTTAAAAAATGAGCTGAATAAAATATATAGTTATGTATGTAGATAGTAAGCAACATTTTCAAAACAGTGTTGGTAAATTGGCCGACAAACAATAAGAATAAATAGATAAATATTCAAGATAGGGAACGCGTACGAAATTAATATTAAACGGCTATAACGCACAATAGGCAGGTAAAGGAAATTAAGATTAGCTGAAACGACGCCTCATCCAGTAAAACAATGGCAGATGTGGAAAAGAGAAAACAATGTTTCTACGCCCTCATTCAAAGTTATGCAAATACAGACACTAGGATTAGTAAAAGGAATAAGCAAGTAACGCAAAGTTACTTAGGAAGTTGCAAAATACTTCATTTGGCAGCTGTTAGCATTCCTCATCTTGCTGTATATTACTTTACTCAAGTATCTACCTTAATCCATTTATGACAATGCTGAAAGTCTCTACGTAAGTAAGTATAAATTAGCCAACAAACAAGATAAGCACAAGATGATAACAAGATGGAATGTTAAAGCCAACATCTGCCAAATGAAGACTTTTGCAATCTCCCTGAATAATTACAACTTCCGTTACTTACCTAGATGTCCTGATTTTGTCAACTGATCGGAAAGTCAGCTAAAATAGCAGTCTTAGCTGACTTTCCGATCTATTTCAATACCATCTTAATAAATAATAGTAGCTATCAAAACAGCCGTAGTATCAGTGCCGTAACTAGGGCGGTGCCAGCGGTGCCCAGGCACAGGGCGCAGACCCTGGAGGGGCGCAGAAATGACCAGACCAGTATCTAGTTTTGTTTCATGCATGGTAGTTAGTAGGTACATTTTGTTTTATTGCGAATATGGTGTAGACGCGCCCTCTGTACTATCTATATCTACACTTCTCATCAAAAAAATCGAAACACTTCCGTTTTCATTATTTCTGTCCGAATTTAACACAAAAAAGAATTCATACGATGAAAAAAAATACATAAATGTATAGCTGGCAGTTTGGCCATTACAGTAATAAGCGAAAATTCTAAATTCAAAATTAGAATTTCATTTGTTTATCTTATAAACGAAATGAATCACTGTTTTGAGACAAATGTGTGTTTAGGGTTGGAGTACATTTAGCGTTTAAAAACTAAAAATTGGCGCCTATCCTTAAACTTTTTGTTTTTTATTTCAATACTGTGACTTTGGGACGTCTGAAAAAAGGTTTTTTTTCTAAAACGTATGGATACTTCGCCCACAGAAGCCGCCCAAGTTGTGGCATTGCTGGATTCTGGCCTTAGTCAGCGTGTTGTGGCTGCAAGACTGCATCTAAGCCTGTCATCTGTTCATAGAGTCTATAAACGTTATCGGGAGACTGGTTTGTTCACGCGCCGTTCAGGATCTGGCAGGAATCGGGTCACTTCTGAGCGAGATGATCGATTTATTGTAACAACTTCTTTAAGAAATCGACGCCTTAACGCTTTTCAACTGCAGCAGCGGCTTCGTGTTGTACGAAGGGTGGCTGTAAGTGACTCTACAATTAGAAGAAGGTTGAAGGATCGTGGACTGGTACCGCATAAGCCAGCAAATGGGCCGAAATTAACTGCAGACCATCGAAGAGCGCGCCTTAACTTTGCACGTGAGCACCTAAATTGGTCATACCTACAGTGGAGCAAAGTTCTCTTTTCTGATGAGTGTAAAATTATGCTGTATGGTAACGACGGAAGGAACAAGGTCTACAGAAGAGACGGAGAACGCTATGCACAATGCTGCATTGAAGAAAAGGTCAGCTATGGTGGCGGTTCGTGGACGGTTTGGGGAGGAATCAGCGCCGACGGTAAGACAGAGCTTGCTTTCGTGTCTGGGCCACGTCTGCCTGCACTAAACTGTCATCGGTACGTCGAAGAGTGTCTCGAGCCTCATGTGATGCCCTATGCACATTTTATTGGCAACGGCTTCATATTTATGCACGACAATGCTAGGGCTCACACCGCGGGCGTCGTACGAGATTATCTTAACGAAGTCGATATCTCTATTATGGAATGGCCAGCAAGAAGCCCGGACATGAATCCCATTGAACATCTGTGGGATGAATTAAAGAGACGAATTCGAGCAAGAGATCCTGCCCCAGAAACACTTAGCCAGCTGCAAGATGCAATCCAAGAGGAATGGGACAATATACCACAGCATGTGATCGTGACTCTCATCCGATCGATGAAGAACCGTATGGAAGCAGTAATTAGAGCTCGGGGAGGGAATACAAGTTATTAAATAAACGTTTTTTAGCTTTTTTTTTCATTTACGTGTGTTGTTTTATCCATTTCCTTTATACTCCATACGGAATAAAAATGACTCATTTAACAAAATACGAAACCTATGAAAAATTCATTTAAATTTAGAACATTAACATTAAGATTTGATAAGCTCATATTACTCACTATTAAACGACATTTAACATTTATTCCTAAATGTACACATTTTTCTGATAATCCTGACAAAACGTAAACTTGCAAGGTGTTTCGATTTTTTTGATGAGAAGTGTATATGGCATTTTTCAAGCGATCTTGAAACAACAACACTTGTAAAGGTGGTTTTATATTTGTCTGATGTGTCGTGACGTGACGCGTCAGAACGGTATCGGTTTCATACATTTAGTACTAGCTGGTGCCCGCGACTTCGTCTGCGCAGGATTAGTATTTCGAACAATATGTTTATAAATTGTAGCCTATGTGTTATTCTGATGTAAAAGCTATATTATTTTAAAGTTTCATTAAAATCCATTCAATAGTTTTTGCGTGAAAGAGTAACAAACATCCATCCATCCATCCATACAAACTTTCGCGTTAATAATATTAGTAGGATGGTAACGTTCACATGTGACGTGTTCACGTGTTGTGTTGTGATGGCTTATGTATGGAACCGATACAGTTCTGACGCGTCACGTCACGACACATCAGACAAATATAAATCCACCTTGTCTTGCTCGCAATATTACATACACAAACAAAAGTACCTATACCTTAACTATGAGACAATTTCTGTCTATATTCATTTGGAGGGCACCACTTCTAACTTAGAAGTTCTAAGCAAATCTGTCAATCTAGCTGAGGAGATGTACATATAGATCACGTCACGCTGTCATTGCTGTCAGCCACATACATTAGTCCTCCCTTTATCTTTGATTTTATTCATTAACTACGTGCGGCGTTACTGACGCACTAGCGTGCGAGAGATAGATAGAAAATTCATCGTTCGACAAGAGTGAAAAGGATGACTTACAAAACTAAACGATTTAAAGGAAATGTTTCCCAATGTAGTAGTCGCTATAAAGATATTTTTAACGATGCCAGTGACTGTAGCTTCCTGCGAGAGATCATTCAGTAAGCTCAAATTAATAAAGACGTACCTGCGCTCGACGATGGGCCAAGAAAGATTGTCTGGCCTAGCGATTTTGTCGATTGAACGCGACATAGCACGGATCCTGTCGTATGACAACGTAATCAAGGACTTCGCAATGAGAAAAGCGCGGAAAGTAAATCTTTGAGTAGGTAGCAGTCCTTTTTTTGTGATTACGGTTTACCTTAGCCTTGGGTCTTTACTATCGAGTACTTTGTGTCATTTCTGTATTTGAGCAAATATTTTTAAATAAACAATTTTTATCCTAAAAAAAATCTACTAAGTACCTATACCTTCGTAAACAAAAAATAGATAGATTTATTTTTATGCACATTTGTCCACTTTATTGTCAGAGCCTGGTTAGAGCATTTTTCAAGGGCGCAGTTGTGAAAGCCCGCACCGGGCGCATAAAAGGCTAGTTACGGCACTGCGTAGTATCGGCAATTTTTTATAAGAATATCGCGTTACTAGAGCTGGTCGTTACAAGTGCACGGTGCTATTAAAGGGATCCTGGCTAAATCGAAGTGAAGGGCCCTGCAAGGCCATTGCCATCGTATCTGATGGCCTGCTAGTTAATCTTACGATAACAGGGGCTCCTTATCTGGAAACCAGGCACGTGGCGTCTCCTCACCCCACCCATAAAAGTTGGTGCCATTACTTGCTATTGGTGGTAGTTATGCGTTGTGATTTTTGATTGCGTTTGTGCTCGGATTTGTCTAGCAGGATCAGTAGCTGTAAAGTAAACGCTGAAGAATTTTAAGACTTTAGATTAAAAATGGAAACGACATAAGTTGCATGCAATGCAACACGCTTTTCTGGTAGTTTATCTTGTCCTACTGCTAATTTGATGGATCAACGAGTTTAAACAGTTTAACCTTACAAGTTTCAGGGTGTTTTTTTGTAGTAGTCACTCCCTGGAAGTCATACGAAGCTTGCAAGTTTTATAATTGCGTACATAAGGAGGGGTTGGAAAGTGTCGTCGTAAATCCGCGAGTTTCGCAGCATATCTCATTACGCGACCGTCACTCCACAAAGCGATCTCATTACCGGCGTTTCACTTTACACTTCCTGCCTATTCGTGTGCAATCTGTAGTGTGCAAATCCGTTAATCTTATTTGGAGGGTAGTGTGCACGTGGCGCCACGTGGCAGCAAATCGAACTAATCTCACCGCCGTACGCGTCGGCGGGCAGGGCGCGTGCGCCGCGCCGATAACGCCAAGAAACGCCATTCATTCCCGCGCTTTTGTTGCGAACAATCACTTATTTATTTATGATATTTGCTACTAACCTGCTCAATAGTCACCCTAGCTAAGTTGCAACTTAATACGCACTTAATTCAAGCTTTGATACTCGCGTTTTCGGTAAACAGTGTTTGTTTAGTAAACTTGGTTAAGTTTACTTAAATAAATTTTTAGTTAATATTTTTAGTTATAAATAAATTTAAAGTTGCTAATGGTGATCCCCCTCAGGTGTGGAAGTTTCTCAATACTCTTGGTATTGGGAAATCGAAGCCCAACCCCCCTTCTGACGTAGATGTTGATGCTCTCAACATGCATTTTACTTCTGGTGCAGCTAGTTTCGATTCCGCAACTAAGTCTGTCACTTTACAACGCCTAAATAATTCCCCTATCTTTTCTCCTAACTCTTTAGATTTCACTCCAGTTTCGGAAAATGATGTTAGAAAACAAATCCTGTCCATTTCCTCTAACGCTGTTGGCGGTGATGATATCAGCCGCAATATGCTTATATCCGCCCTATCCTTGATATTATCCTTCCTGTGATTACTCATATCCTTAATTCCTCGCTGTTTTCATCTACCTTTCCCAACATTTGGAAGCAAGCTATTGTAGTCCCTATTCCCAAGATATCTAGCCCATCTTCCTTATCCCATTACCGTCCCATCTCCATACTTCCTTTCCTATCGAAGGTGCTTGAACGTGTGGTTCATCACCAGTTGTTTTCCTTCCTCTCCAAAGGTCATCTAATGAACGCATTGCAGTCTGGCTTTCGTCCGGGGCATAGCACAGTTACTTCTCTGGTCAAGGTATCCGATGATATCCGCATGGGTATGGAGCGTCAGGAAGTGACACTGCTTACTCTCCTTGACTTTAGCAATGCGTTCAATAGTGTTGATTTTGACGTCCTACTGTCCTTTTTAAAATTATTAAACGTCTCCTCATCCGTCACAGACTGGTTCCGTAGCTACCTTGAGGGTCGTCGGCAGCGCGTCAAGGTTGACGGCATGTTGTCTGACTGGTGCAGCATCACGGCTGGAGTCCCACAAGGTGGCGTCCTTTCTCCACTCCTATTTTCCATCTTTATTAACTCCATTTCCCAGAGTCTTACCTGTTCCTACCACTTGTATGCGGATGATTTGCAGATTTACACCCATGTACCTGTGGAAAGTATTCAGCAGGCTGTTTGTGTCATGAATTGTGATTTAGTGGCTATTGCGGCTTGGGCGTCTGAACATGGTATTTCAGTCAATCCCGGTAAGTCGCAATCCATAATCATTGGTGGTCGCAGGCAGCTTGCTCAAATTGATTTTCCTTGTCTCTCCCCTGTTTCCTTCATGGGTACTGTTATACCTTATTGCGAGACCGTCAAAAACTTGGGCGTCTTTTTTGACAGGACGTTATCCTGGACACGCCAAGTTAACGAGGTCAGTAGGAAGATTTTTGCCTCCTTGAGGTCCCTTGGGCGCTTGCGTAGCTTCCTGCCCGTTAAGACGAAAATTGCTCTCTCCCAGTCCCTTCTTCTTCCTATCCTTGACTACGCCGATGTTTGTTATTTGGATCTCACTGAAGAGCTGCTCAACAAACTCGAGAGGTTGCAGAACGCAGCCATCCGCTTCGCGTTTGGCTTGCGTAAGTTCGACCATGTGTCGGTGTACCGTGCGCAGCTCAAGTGGCTCCCTATACGACTTCGGCGAAATTCCCATATCCTCTCACTCCTTTTCAATATCCTCCATAATCCCAATACTCCCCCTTACCTCAAAGAGCGTTTTAGTTTGAGGACGGAAGTTCACGAACGGCTGCCTCGATCGTGCACTAGGATGCTATTGGTAGCTCCCACCCACCGAACTGATTACTACGGCCAGTCTTTTACTGTGCAAGCTGTGCGCTTATGGAACTCCTTACCTGCTTCCATCAGAGTCGCTAACTCTCTTCAGAGCTTCAAAAACCAGTTGCGAGCTCATTTTGAATCCTTATGTGGATATTCTTAGGATATTACTATTATGTATGATGTATTTTATTTATTTCAATACCTGTATGTGTGTGTATAGTCTATAGTCTATTATTTATTATTATAGTTTTCTTTAGATTATGGTTAGGTATATTTTTAGTATATATGGATTATATTAAATTGAGTATTTATTAATATTATGTACGTATAGGATAGAGTATTTATTATATTAACTTTAGTTTTACTTTTAGGTATTTATTTATTTATTTTTTGTTGCACCATCCCGCATCCAAGTTGTAAATGTTTGTTTCCTTTTGTTGGTTGCCTGGAAGAAATTGCTCTAGAGCAATAAGGCCGCCCAAATTGTACTGTATTCATGTGTTATGTCTGATTGTTGAAATTCTAGTTCTGTGCAATAAAGTATATTTGATTTTGATTTGATTTGATAAATAAGTACCTAAATCATGAAATTTTCTACTAATATCTTTAAAACAAAATCAAGAACGAACTTATCTTACCTGCCTAGATAGATAGAATAACCCTTCTCCTGTATAGTTACGTAAATAAAAAGTCTATATAATAACAAACATACATAGGTAGTATACTTTATTGCACAGAAGAAACATACCTAGTTATAACACAAAAATACAAGAAGACAGATGGTAAATACAAAAAAATCGGCCTTAATGCTGATGTATATTTTTTTCCAAACAATTTATTTTTATATACCTACTTAGTTGTGGAACTTGTGGAGTATGTATAAATACTACTTAACACAAATAAACAGCTGTGATAGACGATTCTTTTTAACATTGCGTTACGTATAAGTAGAAGACGGGTCATTGCGTGACATTTTCTCCGTAGGTATGTTAAATTACAATCTCCCGGCACGGAACACTCCCGGTGCTGCCGTTGAGCTTTACGTAAGTAATTCTCAAACACTCGCGGTTCTGTAATTTTGGTCCATAATATTTATTGTTTGAAACAAGACAAGTCCAAAACTTGTAGACTAAGCCTAAAATTAAAAAGTATAAATATATATAGTAATGGTAACATTGACTAATATTAATTGAATGAGGTAACATTTTTGTTTACTTGTTATTTTGTTTGACATTGACATTTGTGTTAACGTGATTGTGGAAAAGCGATTTGTAGAAATTCACAATAAATAAACGATATTTTTGTATTTTCTCATTTAATCTATTGCGTGCCTATCAACTTCATTTCTGTTAGCGTTGACAAGTAATATTTCTTGAAATGGGAGAAGAGGACGAGTATGCTTGCGTAAACAAAGCCCAGCTAAAAATCAAGGATACTTCTGGAATTAAGAAGAAAAAGAAGAAGAAATCCAGTAAAGACAAAGAGAAACTTATTGAAAGTGAAATCAAGGAACAAATTAAAGAACAAATCAAGCAACAAGGACCTCAAGACAAACGTACAAAAGCTGAAATTGCTTTCCAAAGAATGCAGGAAAAAATGGTATGTAGAACTGGCATTGTTGACAATTTACACCTTATAGTCACTATACTCACAATATAAACTCTTGGTAATTTGACCTATTTATTTTTAATAAAATTAATTGCTCAATTGCTAAAATTATGTATGTTTCATCTCATCACACAATAGTTTTAGCAACATACTTATCTTCCTCTTTTGTTACAGCAAAAGCAAAGGATCCAACAAAAAGCAGAGATGACACACAAGCAGCGAGTCGAGAAGTTCAACCAACACCTTGACAGCCTCACCGAACACTTTGACATCCCTAAAGTATCATGGACTAAATAAATTAGCATTAACACAATTTTTTTCTTATTTAGTCTTATTTTCTACCATCATCTGTATTACCTCATATGTCTACTAAAAACAATACTTTGTCTGTTCTGTATATTTCCAGTAGTATCTGCTAGATACAGATATTTGCTCAGAGTCATATCTGTAACCATACTGATATCTTAACCTCCTAAGGCTGAAATTTCCAGACAATACTTAAAATAATAAGGTTTGGATTTTAAAAGATTTTTTTATTTTGGTCTTACGACTTTAAGAAAGAAATGTCATGGCTCATTAGTCATTACTGTATTTGCCCACAATATAGTGTAGAGTTCTTTCTGTAACATTGACATTGTAAATACAGTACAGTAAACATATTTCACTTGATATTTCTCACAGTAGACAGTTATTAATCTGGATATTTATGATATTTACAAACATACAAAGCCTCTTTTGATGTGATTAATTTAAAAATCTTCAGACATGAATTAAGTTTTAGTAATGTAAGTTGTCCTGTAAGTTATTGAATGAAATAAATTATGTGAGATCTATATTTGGGTTTATTATTAAAAATCCTTAATTATAATGTTAAATTAAACAAACATTTAGTATATTCGAAAATTTTATATTTATAATCAATAAATTGAACACAAACATGTAAAAATTATATAAAAAAAGGACGGATTCATGTGGAATCATATGTTGCATTACACTAAACTATAAGTAGGTACTTACTAATATAAAATTGACTTTTGCAGAAATAAATTTTGTAGATTTAAAATAGCTGTATTAACATAATAGGCTACAACCTTGTGTCATATTAAAATAGTTTTGTGTTTATTTCTAATTAAGTAAGTAATTATAATATTTACCTACATTTACAAGTTAAATATTGTATATGAAAGTAAGTATAAGGCACTTAGGCATTAAAAGATTAAAATAATATTTGAGATTCAGTAACCATAAAAAATGAGGTACATTTATAGTACAAATAAAAAGAAATATATTAACTAAAAGAGTGATATAAAAAGTTGAACATAAAAAATAAAATATACAATAGCTTTTGGAGAATGTGTCCCTAAAATATATTATAATAGCTTTAAAGAAGATCAGCACTTTTTTATTTTAGTATTACAAGATAGGTATGACTGGATAACTTTCACTTGATTCTTATTTTCTAATCTCTCGTCTTGTTTCCATCTTATTGCTTGCACTGACTAAAATCAATAAAATGTGATCAATGTTTTAACCTGGTGCTTTTGTTCCTACACCCTATTTATTGTAGCATGATTGGAGTGCCATAACTCTTGTCTCTTTCGTACTAACCTGTATAAAAAAAGAAAGAAACATATCCCACATCTTTTCTCTTTTCTTCTTTTTATTATATCTCTGTCCTGTTGTCATTCTAATAATGTTACGTCAAATCGACCTAGACTGGCCTAGAATCTACCTAGATTTTCGTCTGGCGTACTTCGGCACGATATGGCAAAATATTGTTTATCATGACGAAGCTATATCTTCTAGACTTTCAGCATGCCTTTTTCAGAACATAAAAATTATTAGATGTAACGCTGCCTACGAGTGATGACGAAGCATCTTACTCTTACCATAGAATATAAAACGGTAACTCCGCCCCGCACCAATTCGTATCCGAGCTAGATTTAGCTCACCCTCTCTAGATCTTACATTAGGTTAAATGTAGTAAACCGCTAAGAAATAAGGGGGAGCGCGCGCGGTGTATTCCTCACTCCCACTTACGCGGTAAATCTGGGACGGTCTTTCTTCTATACACGGACGTAAAACTAGGTACGAATTTTAGGTATATTATATCAAAAATAAAATCCTTTGTCATGGCATTATGTCAGTGTACACCAGGCTTATGTCAACTTATCACATCTACAATCAGTCTACATCTACTCTTGTGGTCTACGTCTACAATACAGTCGTCAAAACCACTAAAGCTATAGTTGTGATGCTTATACCTAGTATGGGTGCCCCGTTAGTGTTTCTCCAAAAGGAGTAGCTGAAAGAGAATACTTTGATGTAGTTTTCCTTAGTAGACCAGGGGTCGCTGCCATCGTCAAAGTGCATAGGACATTGGTCGCGCTCTCTCTCGTATTCTTCCATCTCGACGGCGACTGCTGCGCCTTCCGTGTAGTTCCATGAAGTCACATCCTGCTTGAGATCGCAGTATGGACCTAACGCTTGCGACATTAGAACTCTGAAAAATATGAACATACTTTATTTTACAGACAGATCTTATAGATAGAAAATTCTCCAAACTCTTGTTAATGATAGAGATCATACCTATTGAGATCAGCTCTCTGATAAACCCAGCATCTGTACTTAGAGAAGGGGTCCAACTCATCATAAGTAATCAAATATGACTTCAAATTCTCCTTCCAATACCCAATACACTTCATCCTGTAGTCAGGGTCACTGTAAATATCAACTGGTCTGCCCAAATAATCCACAGACAGGCAGTAGTTCTCCTTGATTTGTATAGTTTTCTGATCCGTATCACACACAGAGAAATCACTGATATTCAGTTTACAGTACAAATTTGGTCTAGGACTGAGTGTGACACCTCCAAGGATTCTAGTCTCGAACCTAACGTCTCCTTTTTGAGTAAAATTGAATTTCCCTGCAACGGGACATCTGATTGGGGATGGATCTTTCTTTAAGAATATATCGTATCGCCATTGATTTTTGTTTGGAAACTGTACCCATGAACATACTGTGTGGAAGTTACTTTGTATCATAGCCAGGCCTTTCCGGAATCTGTAATAAAAATAAAATATGAACAATGATGTTGTAATTCTCTCACAAAAATAATGATACATTTCAAAAACGGATTATGAGTCTGCTTTATAAATTATGGTAAAAATTATGAGCAAGAAACTAAGGAAAAGTATTATAGCATACCTAATAACATTGTGATGTTGTGGTACGAAATCAAAGCAGACATAATCCTTCTGACAACCATCAACTGTGAGGCGAGCCATCATCACTCTGCTATCACGCTGTTCTCTGGAAAATATAAAACAGTTGTCATATAAAAAAGTTAGTAGACAGCGAAAAGTATCTCTATTATAAATATCTACACATATCACTTGGATTACATAGTATTTATTTTATTGAGCATCCTAATTATAATAAATAACAATCATTATTTTATTAACAACAACACAAACAACAACAACTTACAACACACAATAACTTAACAACTGTTTTCGCGATTTTCCATTTGCGCGAGTTCCCATCATATTTCCTACCTGCACACATAAATAGTCCTCCTAAATCTTCCTTCATCTGGGTAATATGTCTCAATAATATGAGTTTCATTGATAAATACGTCGGCGTCGATATTAGCCGTGTTAATCCAGTCACCGGAGAAATTTTTCGGTAATCTGCAACCTGGTTCCACAACTTCAGCCTGGATAAAATAATAATATGTTCGGATATTAAAATAACATTATTTCTTCTTATAAAAACTCCAAAATTAGGCAAGACACAGGTTTTTTAGCTTCCTATCTTAAAAACTACAAAAAGTCCCATATACAATTTCAT